>NC_133773.1:81937981-81946797 GCF_003597395.2 Chelonoidis abingdonii
TAACTTGCTGGCAAGAATACTATGGGACACCGTATCAAAAGTTTTGCTAAAATCAAGGAATAACATGTCCACTGCTTCCCCCTCATCTACAGAGCCAGTTATCTCCTCATAGAAGTCAATTATGTTAGTCAGGCATGACTTGCCTTTGGTGAATCCATGCTGACTGTTCTTGATCACTTTCCTCTTCTCTAAGTGCTTCAGAATTCCTTGAGGACCTGCTCCATGATTTTTCCAGGGACTGAGGTAAGGCTGACTGGTCTGTAGTTCCTCAGATCATCCTCCTTCCCTTTTTTAAAGATAAACACTATATTTGCCTTTTTCCAGTCATATAATTAATACATGCTACTTTCTGGATAAGCATCATGACAGCAGTTTGTGAGGGGCAGGAGTATGTCAGACCTGACAAGTGCTGACACAGTAGTAAACCATCTATGGGCCTCTCTGTCACACTTATTCACAGGAGTAATTCTCTTTATTTCGGATCTTGTCACGTGTCTAAGGATTAATGGAGTGGGATGTGTGACTACTATTGTTATGCAAGAATACATGAAACATTCGCAGAAGTGTGAAAGCCAGATGCATCCCTGGTGTAACTACCTACTTCAATTGACTGGTTTTTAAATGATGTGCATTGTACATAACTGGGGTAGCAACAGTTTGTGGTCATTAGATGAATGTGGTTAAGTGTTGCGCTATTAGTCTCAAAGGCAAAGACAAATGAGTTGAAATCCTGGCTCTACTGACCTCAGTGGAGCCAGGATTTCACCCATTCTATGGGTGTAGATAATTCAGATATACCAAATCAGGGGTGGCCAACCTGTGGCTCCGGAGCCACATGTGGCTCTTCAGAAGTTAATATGCAGCTCCTTTGTATAGGCACCAACTCTCCAGTGTGTGTGTGGGGGGGGGGTGCGCTCACTGCTCAACTCCTGCCCCTGCCACAGGCCCTGCCCCTGCCACAGGCCCTGCCTTCACTCCACCCCTTCCCACCCTCTCCCCTGAGCCTGCTATGCCCTTGCTCCTCCCCCTCCGAGCCTCCTGCATGCCACGAACTAGCTGATCGGGAGGGAGGGGGAGGTGCTGATTTGTTGGGGCTGTTGGTGGGCGGGAGAGCTCATGTGGGTCGGGGGGGCTGCTGATGTATTATTGTGGCTCTTTAGCAATGTACATTGGTAAATTCTGGCTTCTTCTCAGACTCAGGTTGGCCACCCCTGTACTAAATGTTTAAGTATCAATGTCTCTAGATTCCTTAATTGTTTGATATTATCTAGTTTTCTTCAGATTCTTCCTCACTGCTAAGAAACTTATTTGGAGAAGAATCTACATCAGTAGAATTCACAGTGACTTTGGCACTTTTTTTTTTTTTTCAAGATAAGAGCAGGGCTGTCACCTACAAGAATTGTCTTCCTGTGCAGCGCTACTGTTAGGCAGGAGATATTGCTGTCAGGTGTAAAAACAGACATAACTGAACAGTTGTCCAAGTCCCACAGACTTACTTCACCTTAAAGAAATAAAGATGTCAGACCACTGTACATAATTTGTCCTAATTAAAACAAATGGCCTGTTTCTGGCTGGACAGATATTGGTGGCTTCAAAACAAGCAGTTTTGCTATTTGCATCATGACTCTTGCTAGACTGCTGAGTTCATTAAGACTCTTACCTGAATATAGAATTCCACTAGAACTAGACAGAAACACAATTCTGATTTGCAAAAACCAAAACCTTGAGAATTTTTTCACAAAACTTAGTTGTCAAAACATCAGCTTTTAAATCGAAATGGTCATGTTTCTGAGCTTTGCAACCCTTGACCTGGCTTGGCTGAAACAGATGTCTTCCCCAAACATTTTGGTTTTGACAAAATTATTTTCAATTTAGAAAAAAAAAAGTCAAATTTTGTGCTTAGTCTTAAACACCACCTCTTCTTCCCTAGGAAGGGCAATTCCATAAGGTCCTAGTCAGAGATGCAAATTTGCCTGTGAGCCCCAGTAAATATTTGCGCACTGTGCTGCAAATACTTAGGGTATGCTGTCCTATTCATAACAATAGTGATGGCTGAACCATTACTCCCAAATGAGGCAGAGCCTTTGAACAGCAGGTTCAAATCACTTTTATTTCCTACCTCCCTATCTTCTGACTCAGAGCTTGAGAAAGAGGCAAAAAATATATTTACAACGAACAACATCCTCCTGTGATCCTATGGCTCAGACTGGATTGTTACTATTTTAGCTACTGGACTAGTTACATTAGCTGGTAGCAGAAGGCTGTGCTTTTTCCAGAGCAGGGGATGGATTGCTGGGTTAGGGTTAGTTCGGGGGGGTGCCCAGTCTGGCGCTCATCGGGTGCAAGAGTGGGAGGTTCCTGTCTTGTTACCTTGAGAAGGGGGGATTGGCCATTGGTACCATGTGCACAGCCACCCCTGTTCCACCTGCTTCATGTGTCCCCTTGAAGGTGTGAAATGGGTTACTAGAGCCACATGCTGGGTTCAAGGGCTTACAATGGCCCTGATCCCTTCTTCCTACTCAGACCTCTTGTAATCTCTCTAGCTTTACAAGATGTTTTTGGCTTTAATACCACTAAAACAAATACAATTAAAGAGTTACAGTAAAGTCTCTCCTATATTTATCATTCAGTCTTGATAATACTTCTTGGAACAGGATGGAGAATAGAATTGTAGAAGGTTTAACTGCGGAAGAGTAAGTTTCACAAATCTGCAAGTAGTACTGCTTTTGTCCGTCCTAATATATCCAGTTTGCTGTTTATAGTGAGTTAAAGCCTTTCATAACCTGGAATAATCTTGTGCCTGTGATGAAATGTATCCCAAACTTTAATCCTAGGACCAGTCAACCAAAAACCATACTTGGTCAATTTTGTAAGAAAAGCAACTCATGAAATACAAGGGACGGTTTTCCAATGACCTGATGTTATGAGATGGGGAACACTTGCAGCTCCTATTGAAGTCAGTGACCAACAAGAGTTAGGCAGCACAGCTCAGTTACCAAATACAGGTTACTCCTCTTATCAAAATGGGTTGTGGGGCATCTCTGAAAATTGAAAAACAAATTTTGATTTTTGGGGGTTTCTGAATTTCAGAGATCCCAAAATTTAGATAACTGGAATTTCTCTGTATCTAGAGAGGACTGTTCAAGATCATTCTATCTTTAAGATCGTAATGAGAAATAGAAAATCTGAGAAATTCACAGTCCATTCAGGACATTCTGAAAACAGATTAAATTTGGACATGGTTTAATTTATTCCCTCATCTTCAATTGCCACCCACATGAAAGAGCAACTACATTTAGTGTTGACTGTATAAAAATAGTTTATTAAATGTCAACTATTTTGAGGCTTTCCCCCATAGTAACTAAACTACCCCACTCTTGCATTACAAATTTAATGACCTCTGGGAGATTATTGGTAAAGAACACAACAAATTTATGGTAAAACTGGATTTAGTGATTGTCATATTGTTGACTGCTGGGACAGAACTGAGATCCCTCTGCTCTGAATGCTTCAGCTAAAAGAATCTACGTTAGCTGTCATGGCTCTGAATCATAAGGCCCATAAGTGATTCTGTCCAGCATAGGGCAGGGGTACCAGGCACACAGCTAGATTACTACAAAAATAAGGAATTTAAAAATAGCTTTTCAAACCTCCTCCCTTCTGCCTTACTATAAATGTGCTACAGACTTTTCAAGCTTGCTTAGAAGATGAAATCTGATGCTTCAAAAGCGACACTTCAAGTGTTTCAGGTTCTCTGCAGATTAATTCAGAAGTGTTCTATTGCATACCTGTGGCTGTTGTCATGGAAACAGTACCAGCTCAGGGGATTCAGGTCAGACAAAAGTCTCTTTATTAAATGATTCTAAAAACTATCTGACCTGTTGTTAATGATCTGTCATTTGTGCTTGTTGGCATGAGCTACAGAGACAGTAGTGAGAATACTTGTAGATTTCAAAAGCTCTGCTCTGCAAAGAGCAAGAGTACAGTATTTGAACTACTGCTTTATTAACACGCACTTTAAAAGGCTATTGAAATTTGCAGTGTTCATTAAACTGAAAACCTTTCCTAATCTAAGTCTTGCCATTCAACAAAAAAGGAACCTACTGAACATAGTTTAGTTTACTGAGAAAGGGGTCTCTTGCCCTTCTTGGCCAAGTTCAGGGTCATGCAGGATTACAATGATTACATCCTTCATGTAGAAACTTCTACAGTAAAGTATTGATTGGGGGTGAAACTCCTGTTTGTATAAGAACAGGACCTACAGGCTCCAACTAAGATCAGGGTCCCATTGTTCTGGCAATATATAAGCATACGATAAGGGATAGTCTCTGTCCTTAATATCTTACAACCTAAATAGACCAATAGGGGCTAGTGTCACAGTAGTGACAGAGCCAGACTCAGGTCTCCAGTCACCAGGCCACCTCTAACTAGACGAATCACAGATTCTGAAATGGAATCCTCTAGTAAAGAAGAAATTGACAGACATGCTTTCCTCAAACTGTATTCTTCCTAGAGAATGGTGGCACTGTTAAGTTTCCTACTTTCCTTTCTGATATAAACACAACTAGCTTCTGATAACTTCAACTCTTTCCCCAGATTATTGCACAGACTTTATCTTCTTTTTCCTTGCTCTAGTAGATTCATTAGGCCCATCACTGAGTGCTCTATTTGTCCTTCAACATAGATGGTTAAGACTGAGCTGTAACTAAATTTTAAATTAATCATGTCAATTAGCTGTTTCTGCAGTATAGCTACTGGACATTAATATCTACTTTTATTTAACAGCTAGCTTTATATTTAAAATTTTAATTCTAAAAACCCTCCACAAATCTTGGCCTGAATCCCTAAAGGTACTTTGGCATTGCTGTGCCTAACCTTTAGGCACCTTGAAAAAATCACAGGAACATCACTGTGATCAACAAGGACTGAGTTAGGCACCTAGGTTCCCTATCCAATGAGTGGGAAGAGATAGTTGCCTCAAAATGCAATCAGCAAAAGCCAGCACTGTACCTTAGGCAACTCCCTAAACAATGGGGTATGCTAATTACAGAGGTGTGGGCTAGGCCCCTGTCCCCAAGAGGGGTCAGGGTTATCTCTGCTTAGTGTTCCACAAAAGGGAACCCATCTCCTTATGTCACTAAGATGTTTCTTGCAGAAACTAGTTAGTTGTCTGCCTTGCACCATGCAAAATAGGTAATTTTCCTATATAAACATATCTCATAGAACTGGAAAGGAAAGGGTGAACTGAGTCCAGCCCCTGCCTTCACTAGCAGAACCAAGTACTGATTTTGCCCCAGATCCCTAAGTGCCCTCCTCAAGGACTGAATACACAACCCTGCATTTAGCAGGCCAGTGCTCAAACCACTGAGCTATCCCTCCCCCAAATGGCCAGAGGAAGGTAACTTTTAGCCCTGTAGGTAGAGCACTCACCTGGGATATGGGAGACCCAGGTTCAATTCCTTCCTCCTCCGGCAGAAGGGGAGAGAAGGTTTGAAGAGGGGTCTCCCAGTGCCCTAACCACTGAGAGATGGGCTATTCTGAGCAGGGGGCTTCCTCAGAAAATATAACAATGATCCTGTAGTGCAATGGTTAGGGAACCCACCTGGGAGGTGCACATAGGGTTGCCAGCCCTCCAGGAATTAAAGATTAATCTTTTGAATTAAAGAGTGCGTCGTGACAAAACCTCCAGGAATACAGCCAAACAAAACTGGCAACCCTAGGTGGAAGACCCAGGATCTAGTCTCCCTGCTCCGCTCACTCTTTCAATATTTATCCACAGTGGAATAGCTTCCACAGGAGAGACTGAGGGAGACCCACATTAGAATAACCTATAACTCAGTGGTCAGAGCACTCTCCTGAGAGGTGGGAGACCTTGCTCCCCTGCTGCCTGAGAGGGGAATTGAACCTGGTTCTACCACATTCCAAGCGAGTGCCCTAACCATTGGGCTAAAAGCTATAAAGGGGGTAGCATTATCTCCTACTCCAGCCAGATTCTGAATGGGATCCAATCCGGTAGGTGGCCTCTAAGCATGCCAACTGGATCCAGCCCTACATGTGACCAGGTGGCTGAATACCAATCCTTCTCCTCTCCCCAGCACCTTCAACCTGGTTTGTGAATCACTCGGGGGCTTAGGTGGGAGATAGGCAAGCAGATACCTAGAATGGGGCAACAGTGCACATGCCCTTAGGCAGAGACACTGGCACCTCGGGAACTTTTTACTATGCCAAGTGAGTTTAGATGCCCACAGAATTTCACAATGGCCTGCAGGATCAGGCTGCTGAATTCTGAACAGCCAGGTCTCATTTTATTCCTATTTTCTTGTCAGTGTTTCAAGTAGTGATGAACAGGAAGCAATTGAAGTGCTCATTACTGCTCTTTCCCATCAAAGATTTTCACCAGACAGTGCATTTCAGCTGAATGTACGACTACTATAAACAAATCCAGAGACTTTTGGATAGCAGATCTCTCCACTGAAATACAGCCTGCCAAATAAGCTTTCGGTTTGTGTGCTATGTTGAGACAAAAATACAAGCACTGGTTTTAATTTTAAAATTTTACAAAACTAGAGCTAGAACTATTTGCTCTATTTGCTGCCACTTGGGGGGGCGGGCGGGGGCGGAGAGGGAAGAGCAAAGTCGCATGTAGTAAAGCAGAATTCCCTTAACCAGACACTGTGATAAACAAGAAGTGAGATGGTTGCACTGATGTTTTCCTCAGCAATGCATTTCACTTACTCTAAACAATTAAATGGCATACTTTGCTCTGTCTGAAAATCTATCAAATGTAGTTTACTCCTCCTTAAAACTTTGACATTCCCCAGAGAATGATATAAATGGAGTTGTGTTCTCAGTGGGTGTGGGGTTTTTTTGGTTTTTTTTTTTGTGATTGTGGTCATAAATATTTACACAGGAAGCTTGATGTGATCAGTTATGCTTATTCAATCAAGCAGAAACATGCCCTGTTACCGTTGTATAATCCAACCATCTTGAATATTGAATCATCACAATGCACACTGTTTATGGAAACTTGTGAACATCATAGAATGTGTTGCTATTTATGTGCCCAATTCTATTATATAAAATAACTATCTGCATCAAGCCACTGCTTTAACCACTGAAAGGTTTCTGACATCTGTCTTATCATAAGGTACCTCTAAGCCCTGAGCATTGCGAAGGAATCAAATACAGGAATCCTGAAATTGGAAGAACAGTGTTTGTATGACCAAAGAAACAAACAAATCACATGACAAATTAACTCTTCTCACTTGCTTATTACATAGTGATCATCTCCATCAAGAATGCCAACATAATATTCAGGCTCTGGAAATGTTAGAGAGCCATAATTCTTTATTTTTTAAAACAGATCAGTTTCTCTCCTTTGAAGAAATCATTCCATTTACTTTGATGTGATTAACATATTAGCCCATTGAAATGTTACACTAATGGCTAAAGTAAAGTGGTTCTAAACTATTGCAGTTTAACATCATCCCTGTCATTTTTATGGT
Organism: Chelonoidis abingdonii; assembly: GCF_003597395.2. NCBI lineage: Eukaryota > Metazoa > Chordata > Testudines > Testudinidae > Chelonoidis > Chelonoidis abingdonii. The sequence goes on from NC_133773.1 coordinate 81,945,487, forward strand.
ATTCTAAGAATAGTAAGGTTAAAACATTGATTCGCAAGTCAAATTTAAGTGTACTACCATTTCAGGATAGCAAGGAAATTTATAATGGCAGATTTTGAGACCAGTATCTACCATGGAACCACATTAAACAGGACATAATTGATGCATGTGAGAACAGACTTCACTCCAGAACTAAATCAGCATCCTGCATGCTGGTTTGTGATTAAACTCAATCTGAAATGTATTAAAAAGTTCATGATGATTAATTAGAGTGTCACAGTATTACCAACTCTTGCAATTTTATCAGGAGACTTGAAATATTTGGTGGTTTTCTTACAGTCCCAGCTCTTGGAACTGAGTGAATAGGAAAGAATCTCAGCTTTCATTTAAAAAAAAAAATCTAGCCCCAGTGATTGGAAAGAAAAGTTTAAAAGCATGAGCTGAGTGTGGCCCAAGAGTTTAAAAACCAGAAGGCAAATAAAGAGGAAGCCATTTATTTAAAAAAAAAAAATCATGATTTTGGGGAGCCTGACTTCTGACTTTTATTTATTTATTTATTTTTGGAATGCCTTGGCTTGGCAATATTGCCATTGTCAGCATCATTTCTTGGCGAGGAGGTTGTGATTTCCAGTGCATGATGCCAGCCTCACCAGCATTATCCTTTTATGCTTTTGTAACCTTCACATTGGATTAGTGTAGTGGGGTTACAATGAAAGACCACTCAAAGTTTTAGGTAGTATAAAATACAGCTGGCTATATAGCTGTGTTTCATAGATGTAGAATAATACACCTTTATTGCAGAGAATAGAGTAGTCTTATTAGTTTCCAGCTGCAATTCAAAGCATTGGCTGCCTGATTTTTTTTTTAATAGTTTGGGGCCCTGTATATCTTTGAGGCCGACTTTCTCTGTGGTGTAGCCCCAACCAGTAAGCTCAGCTGGAACACTTGAACTGACTATGCCCGGAATTCAGCAGGATGTTCTCATTTAAGACTGTTAAGTACTGGAAATTGCTTGGTCCAACAGCACCGGAATTTGATGCTGCAGGCATACTGTGAAGCCTATATAATAAGCTTTTTCGGGAGGGAAGGGAGGATGTTGAAGAAGCAGAGGATTGTAGGATGGGGACCCATTTTAATGTCATTCTTGGATCTTAAAACAAGGACAAATTAACCATCCCCCCTCTTTTCCCCCTACCAATCCCTGGTGAGTCCAGATCCAATCCCCTTGGATCAAAAACAAGGAAAAATCAATCAGGTATTAAGAAAAAAAGGCTTTTAATTAAAGAAAGAAAGGTAAAAATCATCTCTGTAAAATCAGGATGGAAAATACTT
>NC_133773.1:81947482-82087375 GCF_003597395.2 Chelonoidis abingdonii
GGGTTTCAGAAGTGTGTGGCCAAATATTTGCTGCTTGCTGTGTTTGATTGTTTAAAGAAACAATAAAAAAAACTGCTTAAAAAAAATCCAAAACTTTTGAGCCACCTCAGCTTGTGACCAAATGCCTGAGCCCATTCAGTCAGAGATTTTTCCAGGTTTCTGATACTCTGCTGGCTTCCTTGACTCATATCTGTCTCCATAACTTCGGGTTCCTTTAGATTAGAATGTAAGAAAAGCCATACTGGGTCAAACCAAAGGTCCATCCAGCCCAGTATCCTGTCTGCCGACACTGGACAATGCCAAGTTCCCCAGAGGGAATAAACCTAACAGGTAACGATCAAGTGATCTCTCTCCTGCCATCCATCTCCACCCTCTGACAAACAGACGCTAGGAACACCATTCCTCACCCATCCTGGCTAATAGTCATTAATGGACTTAACCTCCATGCATTTATCTGTTTCCTAGAGACTGGGTCCATGGGATCCCTCACAAACTGGAGATGGTTATTGTGGGTTTGTCTTTAGTATAGCTTATGTACATACTCCATGGACTGAGCACTTGAGGTTGTTCCAAAATCTGGGGTGAGCCAATGCTGTGAAAACTTAAATGCTCAAAATAGCACATGCATGTGAATGGACACAAGGTGCTAAAATTAAATTAACTAGGGGTTCTCAACGTGGGGGTCAGGACCCCTCAGGGGGTCACAAGGTTATTACTGGGGGTTGCGAGCTGTCAGCCTCCACCTCAAACCCCGCTTTGCCTCCAGCATTTATAATAGTGTTAAACATACAAAAAAGTGTGTTTAATTTACAAGGGGGGGGGGTCCACACTCAGAGGTTTGCTATCTGAAAGGGGTCACCAGTATAGAAGTTTGAGAACCACTGAATTAACCCCTCTGGAGTCTCAGGGAATGTAGGGGAGGGCAGAGGTCTCCCTTGGTAGGGTTGGGAAGGAGGTAAGTGGTGTGGGATATTGCTCTTCTCATGTGATTCCTTCCCCTAGTGGCTAATTTTAAATGAAGCTATCCTCCCCTGACATGAATCTCCCTATGACACTGAAATTAAATATAGACTATAATTTGGCATGGAAGTGAAAGGGATGGTAGCCCTAATGGAAAAGCTAACAGCTTGGCTCTTCTGCAAGCCTCAAAACTGCTGAATGAACTTTAGGGTAGGGAAGGCTGTGCCTCCCAAATAGCCTGGCCCTGCCCCCATCCGACCCCCCCACTTCCTGCCCCCTGACTGCCCACCCACCCTGTCAGAATCCCTGACCCCTCCTGCTCCCTGTCCCCTCACCATCCCCCAGACACACCTCCCCCAACCACCACCCTGGGACCTGTGCCCTGACCCCTATCCACCCCCCGCTGAGTCCTGACAGACCCCCAGAACGCCGACAATCGAACCCCTCCCCCGTTCCCTGTCCCCTGACCACTCCCCCAACCTCTGCCCCCTCCTTGTCCCCGGGACTCCCTGCCCCTTAGCCAACCCCCCACCGGCTCCCCCACTCACCCGGAGCCTCAGCGTTTCCAGGAGCGGCGGGAACTCAAGCTCCGCTGGAGCTCGCAGCCCCGTCCGCTGACCACGCGGTTCGTAGCCGGGCGGAGCTCAGCGGCCCCGTTGGAGCCACGCTGGATGCGCGGAGGCTCCGGGAGAGGGGCGGAGACGGGGTCAGGCTGGGGCGGGAGCCTCGGTCGTTCTCATGGCGGAGCCCAGGGCCTGGGGCAAATTGCCCCACTTGCCCCCCCCCCGGCGGCCCTGGCCTCACCCACTCTAAGTATTCACTAAAAGAAGGCCAGAGCCGGCTCTATGGTTTCCGCCGCCCCAAGCAGCGCAGCGAATTGCTGCAGTCCGTGTGCCCTTGTGGTAGCAGGCGCGTTTCCGCGGCGGCGGCGGCAATTCGGCAGCAGCTTCTACGTTTAGCTGAAGCCGCCCCGGACAACTGAACATAGAAGCTGCCGCGGAATTGCCGCCACCGCGGAAACCCGCAAGCCGCCCTCAGGGCACACGGACTGCCCCGGCCGCCGGCGGCGGCAATTCGACGCGCTGCTTGGGGGCAAAACAACAGGGACTGCTGCCCCCTGCAGAATGTCGCCCCAAGCACCAGCTTGGAATGCTGGTGCCTGGAGCTGGCCCTGGGTGAGGCACTGTCTGCCCTCCTCTAATAGTGAACTTCCCCTAGGTGCAGTGGCCCTGGCTAGTATTTGGAGGTACACTTTGCACCTGTCTCTGTATATAGGCTAAATCTGACTCAACAAAGCCATTTGAGTCTCAGTGTGTTGACTGTATCACTAAAGACTTTTTTTCTATTTTTTAATTAGAGAGGAATGATCATCTCTCCCACCTGGGGATACTTGCAAATAAATCCTATCTGAAGCTTTTGGGTTTGGTAGATATTACTCATTTCAGCCAGGCAGAAAGGAAGCACAGATCTGATGAAACAGTGTGAAAATATAGACAATGCTAACATACTTTTCAGTTCACAATGTGTGACCCCTGATGATGGAACACCACAGACCATACCATAATTCTTAATAGGACACCCAACTCACAATGAATGGGAAACATCTCATGACTCTCATACTTAGAAGATCTGCATAGTGTGAGTAGAGGATTTGCTGAACATTTGAGCGGGACTTCCCTGTAATTTTTCATTCTGAAGTAACCATAATCTGTTGTTTGGTCACATTTTCTCACAAGCATCTCTTAATATACAAGAAACCCAGGCATCAAACACACAACACTGTTTTGGCTTTTGTGGGTAGGAGAAAGTGGTATGTAAGAGGCATTTTGTTTGAAAGGAGACTTCAAAGTACTTATTGTAGACATGCAGTCCTTGTGTCAGTTTACCAGTCCATGCACAAAATCTATTCACTTATCCTTTGCTCTCCACTAGGTGGCTTGATCAGCATCAGTCCAAATAATCAGGGAATTGTATCCAATTCTCCCTTGCCATTCTCCTGTGCTGAGCAGATCTTGGCATAGGAGAAATGTGTCTAATATCTCGACAATGTACTATAGGTATAAAGAGGCATTAATATGTTCAGGAGTTTCCTTTACCTGTTTTCCATCATGACACCAAAAATACTCCAGAATTGTAAACATTTTGCTACAAGTTAAAAATTTGTTCTTAAGACTCGCAAAAGGAGGGGGGAAAATGGCTGCCATTTAAATAAATTAATTATCCTTACATTTTAACCCTTAGCAACTAGTGACATCCCACTGCCCATGCAAAATTGAGTTCTTGCTTAGTCATGAGCATTATGAAAACACTTGCCTATATCAAGTTCTTCTTGAGAAGCAGATCATGATGGAACCAATGGAGTGAACATAACATAGAAGGGGCATATAAGAAAAATGAAAATACAAAGCAAGACAAGACATTTGTTCAAATGTTTGTGGTGATATATGACCTGCTCATGAGTATTAAAAAATGCATGTCGGTAGCCAGAACCAAATTTTGGTAAGTAAGAAAAATTATGTTGTAAATATAGTATTGTATTGTCACGTAACTCTAAATCATATCAAATGATGAAATCATTTGTGCTGCATTATGGGATGCTATTTTTTATTAATTTGCATGAGAACAAAATTGATTATTTGTATACTAGTCCCCATAATGTGTAAGACACCATGCAGACATATGAAGACACAATCCCACCCCAAAGAGTTTAAAGTTCTAGGCCCCAATTCTGCAAATACTTACCTAACCTCAACGGAACAATTCATGTGCATACAGTTACCTATGCATATGTTTAGCAGATTGCGGTCTACAGTGTAGACTCTCAGCATTCCTGGAAGGGTAATTGAGAGGTTTGTTTAATGCATGCTTGTAAAGCGCTTTGAGAGCCTCAGATGAAATGCATTATATAAATGCAAAGTATTAACATTACAATAGAAAATATAATGTATTTATGCTATTATTTCTCACCTTTTCATCTCCACTGAGCAGGTACTGATCAATAGCATTGTACTTCTCATTAGCAAGTTGCTGTAGCTTCTCCAGCCTCCTTTTCTTTGCAGTCTTACTTTCATTACATCTTTCCCAGGGCCTCTGAAGTACTAAAATAACAGGATTGATGGGAGGAGCAGGGCTAGGGCTTCTATATGAGACATTTTATTAAAACAAAACGTAAGTCTGCTATCTGTTTGCTGTATTACTGAAGCAAAATCCCACACAGGGAACGCAGCACAACTCAGTAACATGGAGTCACTATAACCTTAAGGCTTCTATCTAATTAAGTCTATGCTCATCACTAGGGTAATTTAAGTAGGTTTCAGGAACTTGGGTGTTAAGTAATTGCCATGAACTAGCTATGGCAGATTCAAAATTGCCCCTCTGCATTCACTTAGAAGTCAAAACAGAAATGTTTGGATTTTATGATTACTCTTCATCTCTCTGACTGAAACATCTTTTGGTCAGGGAAAAACTGCTTTGAGAGGGGCATGTAGCTGAGAGGTAATATCTTTTATGGGACCAACTTCTAGTGGTGAGAGAGACATAGCTGAAGAAGAGTTCTATGTAAGCTCAAAAGAGTGTCTCTCTCAGAAGTTAGTCCCATAAAAGATATTACCTCACCCATCTTTTCTTTGAGATGTGCAGGTATTTTAAAATTATTTTTTTCTAGCTGAACAACATATAGGTAGCCAAGGAAGCACCATGCCACTCTAGCAACAGATCACTTAGACATCCTTTGTGTCATTCCCAGGAACCCAACTATGAAACATGTGATGCCTCTGACTGTAAAGGCAATGGGCCACCTTGAGTAGCTTCATCAATATCATCTTCAGGGCTTCCTAGTGAAGCTGTTGGAGATGCTGTCTGACTTAGTAACCGAGTTCACAAGTCTCATTGTGTTGGGATAGATCAACATCCACCCAGACAATGTCTGACTCTATGACACAAACTCTATCTGAGCTCTCTACCTTAGGCTTCTCACAGGCACTCTCCAAACCCACCCATACGTCGATAATCTGGCAGGTTAATTTTGCCTGAACAGAGCCTTCAAGTTTCAAACTAATTTATCTCAAGATAGAGTGAATAATTGGCTCCCGTTCTTATTTACTGATGCAGCCTAGGAAGATCTCCATTTAGGAGCATTGTAGATGCATGTATTATAACTAGGACTGTCGATTAATTGCAGTTAACTCATGCAATTAACCAAAAAATATTCATTGTGATTAATCAGAATTTTAATCTCACTGTTAAACAACAGAATACCAATGACATTTATTAAATATTTTTGGATGTTTTTCTACATTTTCAAATAGACTGTATTCTGTGTTGTAATTGAAATCAAAGTGTACAGTGCTTACTTCATATTATTTTTATTAAATATTTGCACTGTAAAAACAAAAGAAATAATATTTTTCAATTCACCTCATATAAGTATTGTAGTGCAATCTCTTTATCATGAAAATGCAAATTACAAATGCAGATTTTTTTTTGTTACATAACTACACTCAAAACCAAAACAATCTAAAACTTCAGAGCCTACAAGTCCACTCAGTCCTACTTCTTGTTCAGCCAATCGCCAAGAAAAACAAGTTTGTTTACATTTATGGGCGATATGCTGCCTGCCTCTTATTTACAGTGTCACCTGAAAGTGAGAACAGGCATTTGCATGGCACTTTTGTAGCCAGGATTGCAAGATATTTACATGCCAGATATGTTAAATATGCATATGCCCCTTTGTGCTTTGGCCACCATTCCAGAGGGCATTCTTCCATGGTGATAATACTCTTTAAAAAATGTGTTAAATAATTTGTAACTGAACTCCTTAGGGGAGGATTGTAGGTCTCCTTCTGTTTTGCCTGCATTCTACCATATATTTCATGGTATAGCAGTCTCGGATGATGACCCAGCACATGTTCATTTTAAAAACACTTTCACTGCAGATTTGACAAATTGCAAAGAAGGTACTAATGTGAGATTTCTAAAGATAGCTACAGTACTTGACCCAAGGTTTAAGAATCTGAAGTGCCTTCCAAAATCTGAGAGAGATGAGGTGTGGAACATGCTTTCAGAAGTCTTAAAAGAGCAATACTCTGATGTGGAATCTAAAGCACCCAAACCACTAAAAAAGAAAATCAAGCTTCTGTTGCTGGCATCTGACTCAGATGATGAAAATGAACATGTGTCAGGTCACTTTGGATTGTTATCAAGCAGAACTCATCATCAGCACATATGGCACGTAAATATCTTGCAATGCTAGCTACAACAGTGACATGAGAACACCAGTTCTCGCTTTCAGATGACATTGTAAATAAGAAGTGGGCAGCATTATATCCTGCAAATGTAAACAAACTCGTTTGTCTTAGTGATTGGCTGAAAAAGAAGTAGGACTGAGTGGACTTGTAGGTTCTAAAGTTTTACATTGTTTTGTTTTTGAATGCAGTTATTTTCTGTATATAATTCTACATTTGTAAGTTAAACTTTCATGATAAAGATATCGCACTACAGTACTTATATTAGATGAACTGAAAGATACTATTTCTTTTGTTTTTTACAGTGTAAATCTTTGTAATAAAAAATAAAGTGAGCACTGTACACTTTGTATTCTGTGTTGTAACTGAAATCAATATATTTGAAAATGTAGAAAACATCCAAAAATATTTAAATAAATAGTATTCTATTATTTAATCACAATTAATTTTTTAATCACTTGACAGCCCTAATTATAATGCTATTGGTGAAAAATCCCTGAGGAAAATATCTTTATGTATAGAAATAAATTTTACATGGCCATTTAAATCTGGAGTTTGCTTCAATATAATAATAGTAAATCACATCATAAATATTACATTCAAGTAACATTTAAGAGCTATATTGTAGCATCAAGGGATAATTATACATTGTGGGCAGTGCTAAGCCACTCTGTCCACCAGGCAGTGTTGATCGGCCCTGTGTCTCAAGCTCTTTGGTGCAGTGGGGGCTGTCCCCATCTGGAAGAAGAGACAGTGTGCACTCTCTTCTGTGGCTGTCTGGTGCAGCTGCTTCTCCTCATCTCTCCTTTGACAGCTACTGGTACTAGTTCTTGTGATCAGAAGAACACAAGAACTGCACATGCAGCCAGTCCTTGCCTGGGTGCAGAGGCTCTTTGCTCCCTCTCCACCTTATGCTCTTAGAGTGTGGCTACACTGCAATTAGACACCCGCGGCTGAGCCATTTGTAACCTGTTGTTCCCTTCCCTCTTTTCCTTTTGGACAGAATATCCTTGTACAGAGTCCTCGTGTCCTTAGATATGAGATAGCCAAGCAGAATGGGTTACGGTGGAACCTTGTCTTTGTACTCTGGCTTTATCCGATCCTTTACAAATCCAGTTTCCATGTTGCAAATGACAAAATGGTCTCTGAAAATATCAGAATATGTGTTTACCTCACTTGATCCAGACATGATTTTGCTCCGTCCTCTTAGTGCGCCCCATCCCTCCTTCTCCCAGTGTCTCCTGCATGCCGTAGAACAGCTGTCCTGTGAGGTGCAGGAGCTTCTGGGAGGGAGAGAGAGAGGTTGATCAGTGGGCCCATGTCTGAGAAATGCTGCCCTATGCTAATTAGATTGTTTCATAATTGCATCTTACAAAAAAAGCAAGAGAGTTGACTGAACTATGAAACCCACAACAATTATATTAATGCAGTTAACTGTACAGAACATGAACTTATGATTTTGTTATTTTATATGTAGCAGTTTAGATCTTCGTGTATTAGCTGTTCAGTCATAGAAATGAACTCTTACCTATTCTCGGAGATGCCGAATAACAGACCTCCCTCAAGAATCTTGTACTCGTTATTTTGGCAAGAAATAATGTAACGGCCTGTCTTTTTCTTTATATACTTCTTTTTCAGATGGTCATAAGTTAACACGGTCTGGAAAATCAAAAAAGAAACTACATTGTCTGCTTTGTATGATGATTAATATATGTAAATAGCCTGCTGTCCATGTTCGCATCAGGTTTAATACAAATAACTGAAAGAGGTGCATGTGCACTTACTCCAACACATTGTGATGTGGCACCTGCCCCACCGTGGGCTCTAAGGGGTTAATAGAGCCCTAGGGAGGCTGTGCAGGAAGAAGCCAATCAGAGAAGGGCTGAGGGGGGCAGCCAATCGGAGCCTGACAGGCCCCTAAAAGAATAGCTTCAGTCACTGACTGCAGCTGGTGGAGTGAGGAGAAGTGGCTGCCTTGCAGGCTGAAGGTAGCAAGCACCCTGACAGAGCATTGCTACTGGCAGCTTCTGGTGGGCTGCAGGGATCTGCAGGCTGAGGCCCTGAGGCAAGGGCAAAGGGGGTGTTGGGGCTGCAGAGAAGTGGCCCAGGGAAATCTACTAAGGCCTTCTACAGGGTCTCTGGTCTGGGACCTGAAGTAGTGGGTGGGCCCAGATTTCCCCCACCCCCTTGCCACTGGGGAAGTGGCTAGATAGTAGACTGCTGTTGCCACTGAGAGAAGTGGCTGGACAGAGACTGCAGAGATGTCCCCAGAAGGGGGAAACACAGAGTGTGACATATTTGGAGGGCTGTGTCACTGAAGAGGACACCATGGTCCTTGGAGGGAAGTGGGTCCAAGAGCAGAAGAGGTGCTGGGTAGAGCACCACCAGAGCAGGGCGGACTGGCTGCTAGAGTGAATTCCTGTATTGGCTGGAGGAGGCGCCAGAGTGGTGAGTGAACCCCATTCACATGTTATTTTTTCTGTATAAATCTGTGTTTAGTACCTGAAAAATTAGTCTTGAAGACTCTGTAAAGGAAGCCATCCCTTTGTCAGTAGGGACAAAGAGTTTCATGTCTCTAACCAGCACAACATTCTCCACCAGTCCTCTCTCCACTATTACTGCCTTGCCTTTGCACTTTGATTTCACTACGTTCCACGCTGTAATGACTCCAGAATTCAGACTTCTGCATACAACATACCTTTAAAACAACATTAAAAATAAATGTGTGGTTCATAAACATCAACCTACAGAGCCTTCAACCATTCAGCTAAGCATATAGCAGATATTCACCAGTGGGGAATTCCTGGCCCCACTGAACTCAAGTGGGAGTTTTGGCATTGACTTCAGTAGGACCCAGGATCTCATCCTAGATGCTTTGATTACAGGTTTTGGTGCATTACTAGGTGCAACTTGGTTTGCACAGAGTTGTGGCTCATTAAGTTTCTTCATGTTGTGATCTTGCATAATGAGCAGTGACATAAATAATAATTTAGAATGGGTGGCAGTCCTTACACACACAAAGCCTGTATAGGGACCAAATGAGAATTTAGGTGGAGAATCTGGGCAGTCATCCCAGATCACAGCTGAAACCATGTTTTGGACAACACAGTGTAATCAAAACCTCTCCACACTGCTGTCAATGAATACTTAAGTAATTGCAAGTCAGTCTTTTTTTGATGGACTAATTAGGAAAACAAAAAATGAGATCAGTTATGTGGGGAGGGATAGCTCAGTGGTTTGAGCATTGGCTTGCTAAACCCAGGCTTACGAGTTCAATCCTTATGGGGGCCACTTAGGGATCTGGGGCAAAAATCAGTAATTGGTCCTGCTAGTGAAGGCACAGCGTTGGACCTGATGACCTTTCAAGGTCACTTCCAGTTTTAGGAGATAGGTATATCTCCAAAAAAAAGTAGCTCCACTTTTGGTAGAGATAATATTAAACAGGAATCATAGGAGAGCTCTCCTTTGTACATAACGGGGACCCTCCCCTGCCCTTCCAGGCTACTAGTTCTGAGATTGATCCTGCATTCTTAGGGAGAGAAGATATTAAAGTCTGGAAGACTTGTTAAAGAGACTTTGGGTTACAACCTCTTTTATTTAAAGAGAATTTACTGCTTATGAAAGGAACTGGATTCAACCTTAGAGGGTCAAGTTCTCTGTTTATCCACAGAACAGAGATAGCACGGGTGGCAGCAGTGAAAGCTCCACCTTGCTCTGCCAGTGTGCCCCAGACCTGACCTGGAGGGACCACTTCTAGAAGGAAGAGGATAGTTTGGTTTTCATGCCCATAATTTATCTAAGGCTGTCACTAACAATGGGAACTAGACTGGGACTAGATTTGTTAGGTAGGGCACAAAACAGTTGTCAGATGAGAATATACAGTAACTGATTTGGACTGACAAGCCTGTTATGAGAACAAAAAAGTTATTCTACCTAAAGGTATTGTGAGCTCAAGGCACATTTGTGGAAGTCTTCAGTAAGGAAGCAGTTGGGTATTGATTGACATTCCTTCCCCCTCACGCCCATCCCATTAAAAGTCTCAGTGTGCCCAGCATTGTACAAATAGAGAGGCAGGCATGATCCCTGCCCCAAGTCACGTATAATCTAAATCAGACAATGCAATTCAGGCACAAATGATACATAGGTTCAACCTCAAAGTAGCACAGAGATTTTGGAGGCATGGAGAAGAGTGGAATCTCTTTTAAAATGCTTCACCAGTGGCTTGCCAAATCCAGCACCCTTCTTTAAATGCTGCCTGCCTGATCTAAAACAGTGGAAGGGTGCTTTAAATGAAAGAACTGTCTTAATTGCACTTGCCTGGAATAGTTTTGCATAGTCACAATCTCCTGAATTCTATTTGTTTTCTTTCCTTTGTCTGCAGTAGCAGTCAAAGATTGGTCATTGATCTTGGAAGCCAAGTTCCATGATTGAAGGTAGTTCTCTCCATTGCAAAATGCTAAGCAGTAGCGAAGGTCAGAACAAATGCCTATACATTTAAGATTAAATTGAAGAAAAAAGTTTGTAGCAGGGAATAGAATATGATGTAGGTTATATAGGGTGTCAGCTGCGGTCTACATGCGGCTAAACTTGAAGGCCGATTAGATGGTCTAGCTGAATTTAGTTGCCCATATTTTAGTGAAAACTGGTCAAATACAACATATTACACGTGTTCTACTCTGAACTGGCTGTCAGTTCATCTTCTAGGTGAAATGCAAGGTGCTGATTACCATTCATAAAGTCCTAAATGGTTTGTGCCATCTTGGATACCTTGGAAACTAACTAGCTCTCCCCCTCTGCTTGCCTTATCATGACAACTGAGCTCAAAAGGAATACTTTGACTTTCTGTCTCTATGGTAAGGTTGATGGGATTTGGGGACTGGACATTCTTGCTAAAAAGCCCTTACATTTAATGAGATCAGAGTTAAGGGCATATTGGGACCCCATGCTGGCCTCATGTACAACTCAAGTTAACATCTATCCTTCTTGTCCACTCTACTAACTGAGTGCCCTGCCATGTACTATACTGGCTGCTGTCTCGTCTTATGTTCTTGCAGGGAAATTGATGTGAGCAGAAGAGAGAGACAGATAGCTGTTGTTTTAATGTCCTATCGTAAACACCCAAGTTAAGAAAACTCAAAACTAGATCTTCATTAACATCAGTTATACTGGCAAAGTGGAAGCTATAGCAAGCCTGAATTTAGCACAAAATAAATACAGACAATTTTAAATTCAGATTTTCCCTGAGTTTGGATTTGAGATTATTAGAACACTTTAGAGACCAAGGGCCAGTCATTCAATTTGCATCTTGTTCCAAATTTCCACCAAGTTTCCACCTGAGCTTTTGATTCATGCCCCTCTCTATTTTTGACAGAGAAGGAAAGCATTTGCACAGCATTTAAATCATGCAACAAAAGGGAATATTTTTATTTCACAGCCCTCAGTCATCCTTCTACCATAGGCTGTAAAGTTTTGTAGTGCAGTCTTTGTTACATCTGTCCTAAGTAATATGCAGCCACGTAACACATCATGGGGGTTTCTAACAAAAAGCAGACTACAAATCTAGCAGCTACAATAGCTTAGTATGGTAATAAGGAGCAAGGATGACGGTGACAGTCTGAGGCTTCTGATTTACACAATTTCTGTATAACACGGTCTAACCCTAAAATAATACTATTGCTTTATAAGAATCATCAGTAGAAACGGAGCCACTCACCTCCAACAGGGACCGAAGCTAATTTGGCCAGACATTTATGGTCCTCAGACTCCATATTCCACAGTACTATCTCAGTGGTACCATCACAATATGTAAATGAAAAAAATAGTGTGACCTCCATGAAAAACGTTTGGGTTCAAAATCATCCTGGTGTAAAATAGGTGCAACTTAAATGGGGTTGGGTTAATGTAGGACTGAACTAGGCCCTCAAGCTGTCACTAGACATAGGAGTATGTACAATCCGAGTTTGACTATTTAGACACCTAAATATCTTTTAAAATCTGGCTCTGAATTCCTTCTCTGGAGCATAGTTTGATTTTTTTGCTAAATATTCTCTACTGGAAGATCACAAGGAAGTACAGCTACTTCTTGAATCACAACTACTGGCTCTTGGCTTGTCAGTTTAGCAACAACCTTTCCCTTTCTGGCACTGAACACCATGGCTTCTTTTCCATTCCTGTAAAAGAGAAGAAGAAATGAAACTAGAGCAGTTATGTCAGCAGCCTCACTCTGCCATACCATAAAGCAAAGCCCACAAAAGCGATGCTCACATAAGAGCAAATTCTGTCCACAGATGTGCACATGCAATGCAGTGGGAGGTGCACACAGGTATATGAGAGAAGAATTGCGCCCATACTTTGTGAACCAATTAGATCAGTGATACTCAGACCTCAGTGCAGGAGCCAAATTAGTGATTGACATTACCCAAAAGAGACAGAAGTGTGAATTCATTGTTTCATTTACTATAGTAGTATATATTCATATTTAGTTTATATATAATATTATCCTCAGCAAAACGACTGACCAAGTATTATTTTATCAACTACAACTGGTTAGTAACATAGTGAAATGATTGGGTAATAATTAAATCACAGTGTTTTAATATCATGTGCTGCAAGAGCCACAAGAGAGACATTAAAGAGCCACTTGCAAGTCTCAGTCAGAGTATCACTGAACTAGATGAAAAGGTACGGAACAAAACCCGAAAGCTCTGAGGCATGTTGATCTGGATTTTTTCCAATACTAATTATGCTCGGAAGCATGTATTGGGAGAGAAGGGAGAGGAATGCAATCTTGCTGCTGAAAAATGCCTTTTCACCACCCTGAGGAGGATCAGCTGATGGCAGTCCTGGGGTAACTGACAGATATATCAGAGATGTGCAGATCAAACATCCATTCCACATTTTTGGGCTTGAAAATGACTGACATGCAAGCTGTTAAGGGTTTACTGTGCTTTACTTTTGCTTGCATTTAAATACTATTGCCACTATCTCCAAATGCAGCCGAATTCTTTTGAAACTGGTTGCACTGCACTTCGCTTTTTGTTGTGCTTCCAATGTCATTACCATCTGCACATCTTGCTTTTTAACATCCTCAGCCAAATAACTGATAAAAATTATGACTAATTCAGGACCTCAAACTCAAATTGCCCTTCAGGGTATTCTATTTGTAACTTCTTTATTCATAGCCAGCAGGGCCGGCTCTAGCCATTTCGCTGCCCCAAGCACGGCGGCAGGCCGTGGGGGGGCACTCTGCCACTCGCCGGTCCCACAGCTCCGGTGGAACTCCCGCAGGTGTCCCTGCGGATGCTCCACCAGAGCCGCGGGACCAGCGGACCCTCCGCAGGCACACCTGTGGGAAGTCCACCGGAGCCACCTGCCGTCCTCCTGGCAACCGGCAGAGCACCCCCCGCGGCACGGCGTCCCAAGCACACGCTTGGCACGCTGGGGCCTGGAGCCGGCCCGGATAGCCAGTATGTACAGTAACTCCTCACTTAACATCATTCCAGTTAACATTGCTTCGTGTTACGTTGCTGATCTATTAGAGAACATACTTGCTTAAAGTTGTGCAATGTTATGTTATAACATTGTTTGGCTGCCACCTGCTAGGACAGTACTTTGTTCACTACTTGCGGGATTCTCTGGAAGAGCAGCCTGTCGGTGCTAGTGGGTGGAGGCTTGAAAACAGGGTGGGCTGGCAGCCCCCCCATCAGTTCCCCTCCACCACTCCCAGTGCCTCCCGTCTGCTGGTGGGCACCGCAGATCAGCGCTTCCCCCTCACTTTCCACCCACTGTCTGCAATCAGCTATTTTGTAGCATTCAGGAGGCTGGGGGCAGGAGCAAGGATGCAGCATGCTCAGGGGAGGGGGTAGAGCAGGAACGAAAAGAGGTGGGGTGGGAACTTGGGCAAAGGGGTGGAGTGAGGACAGCCGAGGGTTGAGCAACCTCCCAGCACTGTGAAATGTTGGTGCCTGCGCAGCCGTGCGTGCACTGTCCAGAGGAGAGAGTGGTGCACTCCAGCCGGAGAGTGTGGGCTCATCATCATGTTCAGTTTCCACAGGGAAGTGTTTGCAGCCGCTGCCATGCGTCTATTGTGTCTCCTGCCTCCATCTGTGCTGCCTTGTAGAGTGTGAAATTATATTAACAACAATGTGTTAACCCTTGAGGGCTCAGCTAAGTGCTAGTTCATCATTTAGCAGCAAGGCATTCCCTGGAAAATATCCCACCTGATATCAACATGGTTGCTTTAGGAAAAGCTCAGGAAGCTCATGAGTTAGTCTCCAGACAATCCTCTGATTAGAACTTGTTTAAAACTTATACTGTATATGTATATAATGTCTTCTGGCTGGCAAAAAACCATTTATCTGAAACCTAATCCCCCACCCCCTTTACATTTATTCTTATTGCAAAATTGGATTCGCTTAACATCATTTCACTTAGTCACATTTTTAAAGAACGTAACTACAACGTTAAGTGAGGAGTTACTGTATCCCCTAGTCTTAAACCAGTCTTCTGCTTAACACCTTATTTACCCTACGTTGTATGATTGTACCTTAGCCTTAAGTCTTTGATGTAGAATATTTTCCAATGCTGTTTAAAAATCTAAGTAGGTGACATTCACTGGCTTTCTTCTATACGTCATGACTACACTATTGTCAAAGAAAGCCCTCAGATTAGCTAACTATGGCTTTCCCTGCCTGAGTCTGTGCTGTCTCATTTGAGTTTTAATATGGGTATATGTTCAAGAAATGCACCGAAGCATGCTTGGGAAACCTATCATTTTACAGTGAATACATCAAATAAATGAGTACAATATTTACATGGAACATTTGTTATGCAACTTCTAATTAGCAAGAAAGCTTTCATCCCGCTTTAGCACAAATCCTTCTCTCAGATGTATGAGCTCTATCCAGGTTTTCGGCTTGGCAGTCTAGCTGACCCAAGCATCTGTAAGAAGCTGCATGCTATACTGGGATACTGACACCAGAAGAAAGTCCATCCTCACATACTGAAGCACTTCAAGGTTTTTTTGGAGGAGGTCCTTACAACATCTACTTAGTGGAGGAATATACACTTCAAATGATTGGAGATCATAGTGTGCAAGGTGAGAGGCCATACCTACAAAAGGCTCCTGTTAATTTAATTCCCAATACAGTTCAAACTATTTAATGACAATAAAAACAAATATAGAGAGAGCCAGAGCAGACAAGACTGAAACAGAAATGTATTGATGGAAGGCAGGCAAGAGCACTGAATTCTGAGGAGGAATTTCAGTCAGTCATGTTCATGTGCTACGATACTTTCTTACTAACCTATAAGCAAAGAGAACATAATCTTTCCCTGAATTCTTTGATACCAAAATGGAGTGATCCTTGTGTATAGGAATATCCGCTGAAGAAATCTGCACTTGATGGAGCAGCTGGCATGAGTCAGTCAGATCAAAAACCTGAAACAATATGACAGGTGTATAGTCAAACACACAAATGAACACCTCTCCCTAACATCCTGCTATACCCACTTCCTCTTCCCATCCTCAGAACATAAACAACTGAAGTTCTGAGAGGGTTGGGAGGATGTAAAAGGAGAAAAATAGGAACCCTGCAATAGGACCCCAAAAAGTGAGAGGGGAGAAGGGACTTTAAATAATAAATAGAAAGAAAGTGGAGGGGATAAAAGGAGGGGGCAGAAAGAGATTGAAATGAAAATGGAGAAGAAATCCACACTCAGAAGAGAAGTGGAAAAACTGGCTGAAATAATTAGGAAGGGAGAAAAAAGTAACACAAAATTCATAGTGAGAGAAATGGTCTCGCAGTTTTGTTAGTTAACTGGTAGCTAAGAGAAATTCAAATATAATCCAATTCCCCTTTCAAAAAATTATGTGGTCCACTTTTTCTCTTTGTTTCATTTCTCTTTATTAAACAATACTACAGTACATTACAGAAATTGTTCAGAACATGGTGATATTGCTATTTATTTATTTAACACCAACTGGTTGCTAAGTGCTATTGTAAACTTTTTGATTGTGAGTATTTTTTAAAAATTTTTCTAAATAAGGCTTCCCTCCCCCCCACAACATTTCTGCACTTTGTACGTTTCTCTTTGTTACCGCTACAGCTGGTAGACCATTTTCCATTTAAACACTTTTGCTGAAAATTTTCCACAAAGAAAAAAAATAGACAAGTTCTATTGACTATTCACTGCCCCTTTACTTAACTGGGCTGTTAACGTGATTGATAAACTAAATTTAGAAATAAATCATCCTTTCTAAAATTTTGAAATATTGACACTGAGAACATCCATAGGATTCCATTAGATAGGATAAAACATTTATAAGGGATATTAAAACCTCATGCTTCAGAACATAAGACAATTACTAACTGATGGGAGTTAGGAAGGAACTTCACCTGTGGGCAAGTTATTCCATTATGGGGATTTTTGCACCTTCCTCTGAAGCATCTGGCACCAGCTGCTGTCAGAGAGATGATACTGGATTAGATTGGTCACTGGTCTGGAACATGGGATTGAAAAAGTCCTCCTGGGTCATTGGGTCCAGACAATGCCATAAACTATGGCAGTGATGGTGTTCTCACGTGCAGGGAGTCAACAAACATGTGGACAAGTGTGTTCTAGTTGATCTAGTGTACCTGGGCTTTCAGAAAGCCTTTGATAAACTCCCTCACCAAAGACTTTTAAGCAAAGTAAGCAGTCAAGAGGGAAGTTCCTCTCATGGATCAGTAACTGGTTAAAAGATAGGAAACAAAGGGAAGGAATAAATGGTCAGTTTTCACACTGGAGAGAGGTAAATAGTGATGTCCCCAAGGATCTGCACTGGGACCAGTGCTGTTCAACATATTTCATAAATGATCTGGAAATCGGGGTAAACAGTGAGGTGGCAAGGTTTGCAGACAGTACAAAATTACTCAAGATAGTTAAGTCCAGAGCTGACTATAAAGAGTTACAGATGGATCTTGCAAAACTGAGTGACTGGACAACAAAATGGCAGATGAAATTCAATGTTGATAATGCAAGGTAATGCACACTGGAAAACATAATCCCAATTTTATATATATATAAATGATGGGGTCTCAATTAGCTGTTACCACTCATCATGGATAGTTCTCTAAAAACAGCTGCTCAATGTTCAGCAGCAGTCAAAAAAGCTAACAATGTTAGGAACCATTAGAAAAGGGATAGATAATAAGACAGAAAATATCATAATGCCATTATATAAATCCTTAGTACGCCCACACCTTGAATACTGCATGCAGTTTTGGTTGCCCCATCTAAAAGATATTAGAATTGGAAAAAGTACAGACAAAGAGAACAAAAATGATTATGGGTCTGGAACAACTTCCATATGAGGAGAAATTAAAAAGACAGACTTGATCTTAGAAAATAGACAACTAAAGGGGGATATGATCAAAAATCATGAATGGTGTGAAAAAAGTGACTAAGGAAGTATTATTCATCCCTTCCCATAACAAAAAAAAAGCCTGGGGTCATTCAACAAAGTGAATAGGCAGCAGGTTTAAAACACACGAAATTAAGTACTACTTCACACAACACACAGTCAGCTGGTAGAACTAGTTGTCAGGGAATGTTGTGAAGGCCAGAAGTATAACTGGGTTGAAAAAAGAACTAGATAAGTTCATGGAGAATAGGTCCATCAATGGCTACTAGCCAAGATGGTCAGAGACGCAACACCATGCTCTGGGTATCCCTAAGCCTCTGACTGCCAGAAGCTGGGACTGGATGACAGGGGATGGATCCCTTGACAAATTACCGTGCTCTGTCATTCCTTGTGATGCATCTGGCACCGGCCACTGTTGGAAGACAGGATACTGGGCTAGTTGAACCATTGGTCTCACCCAGTATGGCCATTTTTTATGTTCTTATGTAGGGATTTTGAATTCTATTATAAATATTGCAGGTTTGTTCAGATAGTTCTTTTCCTATGATCAGGATTATTGTAGCAAGTATACGTAGGTTTTGTCTGGGCAAGTCATTAAACTTCTCTACCTCAACTTTCCTCCACTTCACAGGAATACTAAGAAGATTAATTTAGCTAATAAGGTGTGTTGAAGATGAATAGTGCCATAATAGTGATGAGGTATTATTACATTGTCACTCTAACATTTACCTATGCCTGTCAAGGGCTACCTCAGAGGACCTATCATCACAGACTCCTGCACCTCTCAAATTTACATTTTGTCTGAATTACAGTGGCTTACAGTTTCTTTCCATTAAGATTATCTAACTGTCCATCCATCTTCCAGTCCATGTGCTATATGTCTATTTTATTCAAATCTACTTTTAACTAGAGTTGATAAGCATCCCAACACTTACAGGAGAGTCTAAGTTTAAAAAATATGTACACTCTGTCATCAATTCATTCACACTTTCCATTGACTTGTAATTTCTGAATAAATATTGTAACTACTCCAAATGCCTACACGTTTTCAAGAGGATCTCCAAAATGCCTTCTAAATCATTTGAAGGGGCTCTTACTTTCTAGAATACACAGAGCCCTATAAAGCTGAAAGTTTGGTATACATATTTTTAGCTTTTCTTTTTTAAAAAACTATAGTTCATTTATTACAGGTGTTCAGATTTTTCATTCTGTGGACCACTTAATAAGAAAAAGATGGTCTCATGCTCATACCACTTACAGACATGCCAATCTTTCACCACTCTCAAAATGTTTAATTCTCTGGACCACCATGAAAGGATCATCAGATGACTTGTGGTCCACAGACAACAGCTGGAAAATCATTGGTATGTTATTTTAAAATGTTAATGTTCTTTGTTACTGCCTGAACAAATACTTTCTGTAAAATGCCTAGGGAATGTTTGTTAAGTGTTCCTGAAATACAAGCTGTCCTTATCTTTCATTCAAAGAACATTCAAAAAAAATCTCACCTTGACTAACTGGCTCAGTATTGGTGTGTCCAGAAAACCACCAACTGTATAGATCACTTTTTCCAAGAAAAGGTCCCAGACTGTAAAGGACTTGTTTTCAGTTACTGCCACCAGCCTATTCTCCAGGCATACAGCAATAGAGTCAATATTCTTCCCAACACCATGCAGAGTAAAGGTGGCTTTGCCAGCACTCAAATCCCAGAATTTCAAAGTACCATCCTGAGCCACTGTCACAATTGCAAGATCCTTTTGTGTTTCTGCAACTGCTGTGATTTTTGTCCATGTGACCTAGAAGTTTATGGCAGTACAAGTTCAAAATGACTTAATTAGTAGTATAAATTCCAATGGGTCAAAATTATTATTTTATTAATTACTATAGCTCATTTTGTATTTGCAGCACATTAGGTCATGATGAGGTTGCTATTCTTAACTATGTTTGTGCTCTCTCATGGATTTTTACTAAAATATAGGAATATTCTCAGCAAAAAACTAGCATCAAAATTCAACACTGGGACTGAGAAATCAACGGCTCAATCAATGCAGAGGTAAGTCTGAAAAATTCAATAAGAACAGCCATATTGGGTCAGACCAATGGTCTATCTAGCCCAGTATCCTGGCTTCTAACAGTGGCTGGTACCAGTGAACCCTGTTTCTTGTGTTATGGGAAAGGGTGAATTACGCTTCCTTATGCACTTTCTCCGTGCCATTCATGCTTTTAGAGACTTCAATCATATGCCCCTTACCTGTCTTTTTTCAAAGCTGAACAGTCCCTGTCTTTTTAATCACTACTTATCTGGAAGCAGTTCCTTCCTAATAGTTTTTCTTCCCCTTCTCTTTACTTTTTCCAATTTTAATATACCTTTTTTTCAAATGGGGTGACTAGGATTGCATGCAGTATTCAAGATGTAGGCATTCCATGGATTTATATTGTGGCATTAAGATATTTTCTGTCTTATTATCTATCCCTTTCCTAATGGTTCCTAACATTCTGTTAGCTTTTTTGACTGCCACTGCACATTGAGCAGATGTTTTCAGAGAATTATCCATCACAAGGACTCCAAGATCTCTTTCTTGAGTAGTAACAGCTAATTTAATCCCATCATTTTGTATGTATAGTTGGTATTATTTGCATTTATTTACATTTTGTTGCCAAGTCACCCAATTTTGTGAGAGTCCTTTGTAACTCTTCAGAGTCTACTTTGGACTTAACTATCCAAACGAGACAAGTCTCTCTCACCAACAGAACTTGATCTAATAAATGGTATTACCTCACCCACCTTGTCTCTTAATATCTTGAGATCAATATGCCTACAACACAGCATTAACTACACCTCTACCCCAATATAACAGGACCCGATATAACATGAATTCGGACATAATACATTATAGCAGTGCTCCGTGGGGGTGGGGCTGCGCACTCTGGCAGATCAAAGCAAGTTCGATATAACGTGGTTTCACCTATAACGCGGTAAGATTTTTTGGCTCTCGAGGACAGCGTTACATCGGGATAGAGATGTATCTTGAATAATTTTGTATTGTCTGCACACTTTGCCACCTCACTGTTTTCCCTTTCTCCAGATCATTTATGAATATGGTAAACAGTTCCAGTATAGATTCTTGGGGGACCTCGCTATTTACCTCTCCCCACTGTGAAAACTGATCATTTATTCCTAACTAGGGCTGTCAAGTGATTAAAAAAATTAATTGTGATTAATGGTGCGATTAATTGCACTGTTAATAATAGAATACCATTTATTTTAATATTTTTGGATGTTTTCTACATTTTCAAATATACTGATTTCAATTACAACACAGAATACAAAGTTTATCGTGCTCACTTTATTTTTGATTACAAGTGTTTGCACTGTAAAAAGACAAAAGAAATATTATTTTTCAATTCACGTAAGTACTGTAGTCCAATCTATTTATCATGAAAGTTGAACTTACAAATATAGAATTATGTACAAACAACTGGATTCAAAAACTGAACAATATAAAATTTTAGAGCTTGCAACTCCACTCAGTCCTACTTCTTGTTCAGCCAATCGCTCAGACAAACAAGTTTGTTTATATTTGCAGGAGATAATGCTCCCTGTCTTCTTGTTTACAATGTCACCTGAAAGTGAGAACAGGCATTCACATGGCACTGTGTTAGCGATGTCACAAGATATTTACGTGGCAGATACGCTAAAGATTCATTTGTCCCTTCATGCTTCAACCACCATTCCAGGGGACATGCATCCATGCTGATGATGGGTTCTCCTCGAAAACCATCCAAAGCAGCGTAGACCCACGCATGTTCATTTTCATCATCTGAGTCACAGTGCCACCAGCGAAGGTTGATTTTTCTTTTTTGGTGGTTTGGGTTCTGTAGTTTCTGCATTGGAGTGTTGCTCTTTTAAGACTTCTGAAGCATGCTCTACACCTCATCCCTCTCAGATTTTGGAAGGCACTTCAGATTCTTAAATCTTGGGTCAAGTGCTGTAGCTGTCTTTACAAATCTCACATTGGAACCTTCTTTGCATTTCTTAAATCTGCAGTGAAAGTGTTCTTAAAACGAAAAACAACATGTGCTGGGTCTTCATCCAGACTGCCATAACGTGAATATATGCAGAATGCGGGTAAAACAGAGAGTGGACATACAATTCTCCAGCAGGAGTTCAGTCACAAATATAATTAACACATTATTTTTAACGAGCATTGTCAGCATGGAAGCATGTCCTCTGGAATGGTGGCTGAAGTATGAAGGGGCATATGATGTTTAGCATTTGGAACATAAATACCTTGCAATGCAGGCTACAAAAGTGCCATGCAAATGCCTGTTCTCACTTTCTGGTGACATTGTAAATAAGAAGAGGACAGCATTATCTCCTGTAAATGTAAACAAATTTATTTTTCTAGCAATTGGCTGAACAACAAGTAGGACTGAGTGGACTTGTAGGCTCTGAAGTTTTACATTGTTTTGTTTTTGAGTACAGTTATGTAACAAAAAAATTACATTTGTAAGTTGCACTTTCAGGACAAAGATTGCACTACAGTACTTGTATTAGGTGAATTGAAAAATACTATTTCTTCTGTTATTTTTACAGTGCAAATATTTGTAATCAAAATATACACTTTAATTTCAATTACAACACAGAATACAAGATATATATACATATATGAAAATGTAGAAAAACACCCAAAATATTTAATACATTCCAACTGGTATTCTCTTGTTTAACAGTGCGATTAAAACTGCGATTAATCATGATTAATTTTTTTTAATCGCATGAATTAACTGCAATTAATCGACAGGCCTATTCCTAACCTTTGTTTCCTATCTTTAAACTAGTTACTGATCCATGAAAGGACCTTTCCTCTTATCCCATGACAGCTAGCTTTTCTTAAGACCCTTTGGTGACAGACCTTATCAAAGGCTTTCTGAAAGTCCAAATTCACTATATCAACTGGGTCACCCTTGTTCACATGCTTCTGACACCCTCAAAGAATTCTTATAGATTAGTGAGGAATGATTTTCCTTTACAAAAGCCATGTTGACTTTCCCCCAATATGTTTTGTTCATCTATGAATCTGATAATTCTGTTCTTTTACTTTAATATCAACTTTTTTGCCTGCAACTGAAGCTTAGCTTACTAGCCTTTAATTGCCAGGATTCCTTCTGGTGCCTTTTTAAAAATTGGTGTTATATTGGCTAACCTCCAGTCATCTGGTGCAGAAGCTGATTTAAGCAATAGGTTACATACTCCAGTTAGTAATTTTGCAATTTCATACCTGAGTCCCTTCAGAACTCTTGGGTGAATACCATCTGGTCCTGGTGACTTAGTACTGTCAAATGTATCAATTTGTTCTAAAACCTCCCTTATTGACACCTCAATCTGAGAAAGTTCCTCATATCTGTCACCTAAAAAAAAAAAATAGTGTGGGAATTTCCTCAAATCCTCTGTAGTGAAAACCAATGCAAAGAATTCATTTAGCTTCTCCACAATGGCCTTGTTCTCTTTGAGTGCTCCTTTAGCATCTCGATTTTCCAGTGGTTCCACTGATTGTTTGGAAGACTTTCTGCTTCTTAAGTGCTTAAAAATTTTGTTGCTGTTAGTTTTTTGTGTGTTTTGCTAGTTGTTCTTAATTCTTTTTTGGCCTGCCTAATTATACTTTGATACTTGACTTGCCAGAGTTTATGCCCCATTCTGTTTTCCTTAGTAGGATTTAACTTCCAATTTTTAAAGGATGCCTTTTTGTCTCTAACTGCCATTCATCTGTTGTTTAGCTATGGTGGCATGTTTTGGTTCTCTTACTGCCTTTTTTTTATTTGGGGTACACAGTTAGTCTGAGCCTCTATTATGGTGTTTTTATAAAGTTTCCATGCAGCTTGCAGGCATTTCATTCTTGTGACTGTTCCTTTTTAATTCCATTTAACTAGATTCTTCATTTTTGTGGAGTTTCCCTTTTGGAAGTTAAATGCTACTGGGTGTATTTCTTTGGTATTCATCTCTGGTCTGTGACCAAGCACAGCAAATTTCAACCCAAAAGAAACTTGTTTAAGAAAGTTATGAGCAACTGAAAAAAGATCAGAACATAAATTTCTATACAACTTAGATATTTTAATCATGGTCAAGACACTTATACTGGAGAAAATCAATAGTTAATAGGCAGATTTACCCCAGTATACTTTGGAGCATTTGTAGTAAGGTCAAAATTACAATTTGTTATTGGTCTGACGTCAGGTCTCATGGAAACAGCAAAGAAAACCCATTAGCTCTGCTCAGTATATGAACTCCCTTTCATACATCTGCTCTAGAGGTTCCTCTGTTAAAGTTTCATTTTACTTATTCATCCCTCACATCATTCAGTTCAATATGTGATGGCTTAGTGGGGCCACTAAAGTGTGCTTGCAAGCTTTACACCTTTTGGGACCTATTTTCTCATTCGAGTGGAAAAAATGTACATGAGTAATAGTGCTAATGGGAGCTAAAGGCATAAATCCTCCGTGCATCCTTTGGAGAATTAGACCCCTTTATACTTCCGTAATTAAACAGAACTGTTTATTAATGGAACTACTCAGGCTCTGAGCCAATTCAATCTACCATGGAAAATTACAATTTTAAAGCATTCTATAGACCTTTATTTTGTTCCAAATAATTCAAAAAATAGCTTGAGCTTTAACAGCCTTTTGTTGATTAGTTCAAAAAGAGCTCAGGATCCTACTTGAAAACATAAAAACCCTGACATAAATGTAATAAGCAGAGCTGAGTGAAAATTGGAATTTACATCCTGCAGGAAATTCTGGTATTTCAACATTTGTTTTCATCCCAAATTAGGACAAAAAAATCAAAATACCAATTTTTTTTGCCTTAGATTTAGATATGTCAAAATGTTTTGTTTGAACATTCCCAAATCCAAACATTTCATGAACTGGATCAAAATTTCCATTTTGCAGGAACTGCATTTTCCATTTAAAAAAAAAAAATCCTGATCAGCTTGTAGTGCTCAACAAAAGGAGTGTCTAAAGGTGTAACAGAAATCACCTCTCGTGTGTATCCTCTAATATGAGGAGAACAGGACAGACTACCCTTGCTTCCTATTATCTGTCTCTTGTTTTATTTTATTTTTTTTTCTAGGAACATCACACATTTTAGTCCCAAATTAACCTACTCTACACAATTCTAGTGTCCCTTCACTTTTATGGTTAAAAATTATTTACATCAGAAACACTGAATTGTGAAACTGAGATTCTAGAAAGAGTTATTTGGAATGACTCCCAGAGTGTAAGTTTCCTCTGTAAATATTTTTTGTTAGTCTCATTTTGGATTTTTGTCCCCCCACCTTTGGGCCTTGGACAGGTTAAGAGATGATACTCACTATCCAATGGCTGTTTTCTAGGTTCTCTTTTTTTCATCTTCCCCAAGCTTTTTGGTCCTTGCTTGCCTCACAATCTGTAAGCTGTTTGCCTGGGAAAGAAGGGTTGGTGCGGAAAGATTTCAGTTAGATTATTTTAAACTATAACATTTTCAGTGATGTTATATGTAGGAATGCACAGCCTGTAACCATTTTCAGAACCTTAGATTGCTGACAAGGGTCCCAATCCTACAGCTTTTACTCTTACTGAAGTCAGGTCATTGAATAAGGACTGTGGATTTTAGCCCGAAAGTCTTTACAAAGTTTTTTACAAATGCTGTTCCATCCTACCAGACAGAAGGTCACAGAGAAGGCCACCAGGGGTTAGAAGGCAAGATGTTGAAGGCAAAAGAACAGGGATGGAAGATTCTTGGCACTGGGACAGCAGGATTGGCAGGTGAAAGTATTTTTTAGGATCACCTTAATTAACATAAAAGATTGTTTCTATAGAGCACGGTTTTATATTGCATACCATTAAAAACAATGGAAATATCAATGTCTGGTTTATCATGCTGCAATGTCTATTAGAAGCTATATTGCTGAGAATGAGTCAAGTCTTCTAGAATACTGCGTTTCCTAACATCTTTCAATAATATACTTTCAGTGAGACAATAACCAGTAGCTCACTGGTTCTAATAACAATAACTTTTTATCACCACCTCTAGAACTCCAGATGAGTGGTTATGCAAGATAATATTTAGCAACATTGTATATTGTTATACACTTAATCTCAGTTTGTACAAAAATGTTCTTACTGACTCAAAGTTCCTTTGATGTTTTTTTTAAAAAAATCAGTATTTTAAAACTTGTTTTAAAACTATAAGCAGTTTAAAATCCACTTCCTCAACATAGAATATCAGATTCAGATTCAATAGTCATGAAAGTTAAACTGAAAATTAATATAGATACATATATGGTACCTGGTGCCACTGGCTTATCTGCAGCTACAATTTGATGTAGACGGCCTATAAACTGTGAAGCCAGCTGGCAAGGGTCCTTCAGTAAAACTTTCTTGGATAACTTGAGAGCTTCACTTAATAGATTCAAATCAAATATTGTCCTGTGGATGAAAAACCTATCAAATACCATATTGCTTTTAATAAAGTCAGTAGAGGGCCTGGGCACTTCTAGTCTTTCATTTAAAGAGGTCAGTTTCATTGTTTTCCATTCTTGCTGTTTGCTGGGAATAAAGTTAGACTGAGGCTGAAAGACCCATTCTTAGGGTGTCAAAGCTACACTCAGCTTTGCAGTTCTTGTGGGAAAATCATAAGAAAAGAGGCCAACACTTCTATAACTGCCAATGGGATGAATAATTCTTTTTGCTATCTAACCAAGTACCTAACAGATATCATAATAAATAATAATTATTAAATAAATAGTGAATACATACAACTTTTAAAAAAACTGCAACCAAATCAGAGAACATTTATGTTGGAGGTGCTTTCAAATAAAGTTTATGCTAAAGTCATAAGGCACAGTAAACTAATGCACACAAAGCCAGACTGTGATAGCCTTGCTCACACTGAGTACTGCCATCTGCCTTACTTCACAAACAGCCTCACTGGAATCAATGGACCACTCAGGGAGTAAGGTGCCACTTAATATGAGTAAGGATATGACAATCTGGCCCTTAAAGCTAGGTACTGATTTCAGTGGGTTTACCCAAGGAGTAAGGTACTACTCAGCATAAGATATCAGAATCTGGCCTTTATTATGTATTAACTACAACTGTGTGAGTAATGACTTACTTGTAGAGCTGGTCAGAATGCTTTTTTCTGTGGAAAATTTTAACTTTTTGGCAAAAAATAAAGCCAATTTAAAAATAAAACTGGCAACTTTTCACTGAAAACTGAAAAGTTCAGTTCAGAAATGCCACTGCATTTTCTCAAAGGAGTTGTTTGGGTGCCTCATGTCCCTGTTCTCCTCTATGGGCCAGGCTCCCTGGAACGGTATCTTCCATGATGCACCACAGTCTCCCTTTTGTCGAGTCACTGCAGTGCATCATGGGAGATGTAATACAGCTGGAGAACTTAACCTATAGATAAAAGCAGGGCACAAGGCAAACAAACTACAGCAAAGCCCCATGGTGCCATTTATGAATCCAAATTTTTTGATGTTTGCGCAAACATGTAAGTTTTCAGGTTTGGTAGTTGTTTTGAATGAAAAGTTGAAACTTTCAGCAAAAAAGAAGATGCTTTTCATAAAAAAAGGTGTCAAAATGACAATTTTCCATAGAAAAGCAATCTTGACTGAAAATTTTCAATCATCCCTACTTATTTGGAATTGTACGGGGCCCCACAATAAACTGAAATAGGGATCTCAAACTATCTTGAAGCTCATGACAATTATAGCCATTATAAGCCCCACTTTCAAAAAGTGGGGTGTAAGTAATACTGGTACCTATGGTTAACCCAGATGAGTGCACCGTATCCCTTTGCTGGGACTCAGTAACTAAAGAGTGTAACACAATGTCCTTCCAGCCATTTGCCTGCTGCTCTGAAGGTTCAAGGGGCTAGAAAGCCTAATAAAAACATAATCCAGCAGATCACTTTCAGTTTTCACTGTAACAATGTGTTTAACATAGTAACAATTCCAGGCTAACGCCTTTATTTTAGGCTGTGCATTGGCACAATTCCTTCAAACCAGGTAGATTTGGAGAGACATTCCGTTTTTGGGCATTTTGAAACTAGGTATCAGAAGAAATGGCTTTATCTGAAACATTTTTTTTTGTTCCTTTTAGCTTTCTAGTTCTGAATTACAGTGTGATCGGTGGGGGTGGGGTGAGGAAAATCCCTATCAATCTAGTCTCATAGTGCCACGATAGCTTTCTTTATTGGCTTTAGCTTTTCTGTACAATAGATTTTGGACGCACATTATGCAGGCAGCAGCCCTGCTAACTCTACCCATCCATGACAAATATTTTTTTTTTATGGCTGAGTAAGATGATATTATTTTTTTCATTACCATCAATCACCATGGCAAATGTGGGCAAGTAGATTTTTGAGCCTCGGATAAGTAATTTTTCATGACAAATGTCAGGGCCGGCATACAATATGGTACAATTTTTATTAATCCCACTTGTAGCATTACATACTCAAATATCCCCTCATTTTATAAATAACCAGAGTATACATATATGAATGGATCTGAACAATGAGATATCTTACAAACTGCCTGCTATGGAGATCCCATGTGTTAAGTAAGAGGTAAGTGTCAGTGGCCAAAATATTTCCTCCCCAGTGATGTGCAGTGTTGCTCTGCACCCACTGGTTGTCTCCCTAAAGATAGTTTCTTAAATGCTTTGAGATGACAAGTGCTAATTAAATATTAATTATTACCTATACATATTTAAAAAAACTGCTAACTGGAAAAGCTGGTTGTAAAACAAATCCAGAGCTACTGGAATACTTAGTGTGTTACCAGAATTTCCAACTGTGAAGGTCTAGTTATAGTGATTAAAAATGAATTTGTTAAAGTGAAATAGACTGGTCCTTGCTAACATGTCGTATTGTTGTTCAGATGTACTATATGTGATGCTGGAATCATGGATGGGGATAGAGGAGAAAAGAGGCTCAGGATTCAGTAGCTTTCCAGATCCATTATTATGGCTTTTATTAGGTATTACTATGAACTCACTTCCCAGCACTGGTAGCTGCTTTTAAATCCTCTTCTATATTGATAACGGATGAAGCCTATACTTTATGCAAGAGAAATTCATAATTAAAGAGACATTCTGTTATTAGCAAGGGGATATTGTTAGATCTGATCAGGTGATATGAAGTTCCAAAAACTTTACAAAGATTGAAAAAATAATCGACTTTGAATTCTTTCTTCAAAACCCAGGCCAGAGGCTGGGAAGTGATCACTTCACCATACTTCCCAAGACCATGAGGAAGCCAGCGCCCTAGGTAGTAATCAGCAAAGGCAGAATGAAAAGACAGCTCTGAATCATACACTTTCAGATCTCTCTCCATACAGATATGCTTCAGAAATGAATGAGCCCAGTTGAAAACATGTGTTATCAGTTCTTTGTTCTACCAGATGTTCTGCAAGATCATCCTAAGGTTTCATCCATAATACTAGGGGGAACACCTTGGAAATGAACACCTTTTGGTATTTTGTTATTTCCTGAATTACTGCATCATCCAGAGACACAAGATCTAGTAGTTCTTCCAGTGCTATACCGTTTCTTGACAGGGTGATGTAAGCTCCCATTCTTTTCACAACTCGCTCCCCATGTTGTTTTTTTTCCCATTCTGTCCAGTAACTGTGAGTACATTTTAGAAAGATTGGGCTGAAGGATGCCCACAAATATGACTCTTTATAGGCACAAAACATATAGAGTGGCAATGGGCAGGCTGCACAAGCCTCCCTTAAAAGTTGCTGTTGCAACTTTAGAGTCTTCGATGGTCCCTTTCCAACCAGTAAGTGACCTGTAGGGGTAAGATGAGGTATTTTGTAGAACATTTTGTTCCACTGTAATTTTCTGCAGAAATGAAATAATTCTTAATTAATTAAAACAGGTTGTGTGAGAGAGATTTTAGTGGTGATGTCCTCTCCAAAAACTGACCCTAATTAGGTGGTTTCACTCTTTCCTAACTGCCATCCATAGATTCATAGACTTTAAGGTCAGAAGGGACCATTATGATTATCTAGTCTGACCTCCTGCACAATACAGGCCACAGAATCTCACCCACCCACTCCTGTATCAAACCTGTGTCTGAGCCACTGAAGTCCTCAAATCATAGTTTAAAGACTTCAAGGTGCAGAGAATCTTCCAGCAAGTGACCTGTGCCCCACGCTGCAGAGGAAGGCAAAAGTCCCAGGGCTTCTGCCAATCTGCCCTGGAGGAAAATTCCTTCCTGTTTACACAATGCTGTGCCTCACACCATAATCTAGCTCAAATTGATGTACTACATGTCTCCACCAAATTGGCTATGAAAGAGAATTCAGCACCAAAACAAATTTCAACTAACCCTGCATTAATCCTTTTGGTATTTCTAGCTTCATTGACAACATTCAATAAGGCATAATTCTATGACATTATACTTATTGTGGTTTCAATTAATTACTAAGACTTCTGTATTTATAATTAGTAAGACTACTGGTATTTGTGAAGTGACATTCTGGATATCTTCTGTAAACCGGGAAAAACAAGATATTTTCACAGAGGGCTTTTCTTTTTCTTTTAAACAGTAGTTAAATTGAAACTTCTATGCTGAATGTCAACCACAATCTAATTTGGGTTGGCAGGCAATCTGTGCTTAACTCCACTTTCATTTTTGCTTTGCAGTTCACCTTCAATAAGAAGCAAAACCATGTATTTGGGTTGCATACTCTGTGTCTAACCAAAATACCAAAGATGAATTTGATTTGCAACATCCACATTGCAGCTCTGACATGGCATACAATAGACATACACTACATTTATTCTAGTTATTGTTCTGATTTGTTCACTGATACACATTGAACACATTTATAGGACATAATAAAAAATCTGCATTACATTTTAATGTTTAAATCACATCTATTTCTAGCCTATCCAAAACCTAAAATTTCCCAAAAATGCCCATTAAAATTGGTTTGTAATGGTCATAAATTGGTATTGCCTGTTTAACAATCTAGATAACTAACAGAATATTGTGTGCGTATGTGCAGTTAAAAATTACAAATCAAATATATTTTTAAAAAAGCTGTTTAAAATCATTGTCTCTTTCACCTACCAGTTGATAATTGAGGCCCCCACAATTCTGGGTTTCTCCTGCTACAGTTGTGACAACACTAATGCCTGTTCCAGTCCTGCAGTAGGTATTTTCTGGCAGGCCTGTGGGCCCCATACATCTCCACTAACTCCAGTGGAGCTCTGAACAATGCAGGAGGTCTGATGCTATGGATCTGATTCCAGTACTGGGGCCTAAATCACTAGGAGTTGAGGACTCTCAGGTCATTGCAGGATTGGCTCTTGACAGATTAAAGACATGATCCAGCAAAAATTTGTTTACAAGCATAGGTGGTAGCCACTGCCAACCCCCTCTCCCCCCCTCACTGGACACCTGGGCTGTGGTGGTCCCACCTGTGTTCTGCCTCTTCCCCTCCCTGCTCTGCCCCTTCCCCGAGGCCCCCACTGCTGCCATGTGAGTCCCTCATCTCCTCCACTGCACCCCCACCCTCTGGAGGTCCCTACTACTCTCCGTGTCCCTCCTCTCCACCACCCAACCCCCCTGAGAGGCCATTCCCTCCTGCCCGCCACTCACAGCTCAGCACGTCCTTGTGGGCAGTGGGGACCTCATGGAGGAGGGGGAGAGGAGGAACACAGCGAGTGGTGGCAGGAGTCTGAGCAGGGAGGGGGCCAAGTGGGAGCAGAGGTGGGGCCTGGGGCGGGGTGGAGTGTGGGCAGGGCTGTGGGCAGAAGTGAGACAGTGTGCTAGCCTTCCCTAGGGGAAGCTTATGTCTACAAGCCTTATTCCACTGAAGCCAATGGAACTAGGCTTGTGAGTAAAGATTACTCACATGAGCAAGGACTACAGGATGTAGCCCTAATTTTCAAGCACAATGTTGTTGAAATAATTGGAATGATTTCTTTAGTGGTGTGGGGATCAGAATAGAGATGGGTTTTATATTATCTCTTTTTCTTTTTTGATGGTGTGTTTTGATTACGAAAGTTTTTCAAACAATTATAATCATCCCATTATTCCCTTAATAAAAAAAATACGTAAAACAAAAATGTAAAAACAAGTTGTATCACATGCTAAATATTAACACCATTAAATTCATTATTAGATGCATTATTTTACTTTCAGTGTTTTCAAGGATGAGCAATTTGATTCTGTAGATGTAGAAACAATAAAATAGACATTTTCAGGTAGCTCAGTGAGTATACAGGAAAAGTCAGCTCCATACTCCTCTGACAACTAATCTACACCATCCAGACTTATCAACAGTGCTTTCACCTCTGTAGCAAATTCCAGCAACAAGGCAAACTCCTTAATCAGTACTTCAAATTCCTTATTTTTAAAAAAAGAGTACAGGAATTTTAGCTGCATGAAAATAGTTTCCCATAAGCTATTTGTTGTATTTTGTAGTTATTTATAGTGCATTATTTATTAGTATAATATAAAAGTAAAGAATAAGAGTTTGTTTAGGGACAGTGATTCAGCAGAAACAGTGAAAGCCAGGTAAGGTTCTTATGGAGAACACCAGAATAAGTGACCACCACTGAAAGACTCTGGTTTGCATGGGAGGTTTTGGGACCTAATGGGGAGAGATCCAAAGCACGAAGGTGGCAAATCCTACACAGGTGTCTGCTAGACAAATGCTGTGCTGGTCAGTGCAAGGCAGCATAGTACATTCACACACTTGTTAAAACGTCAGTGTTATACTCATGGTATGAAGTATCAGAGGGGTAGCCATGTTAGTCTGAATCTGTAAAAGCAGCAGAGAATCCTGTGTCACCTTATAGACTAACAGACGTTTTGGATCATGAGCTTTCGTGGGTGAATACCCACTTCGTCAGATTGAATGAGTGGAAATTTCCATGGGCAGGATATCTATTGCTAGGCAAGCAAGGCTGAGATAATCGAGCTTAGTTCAATCAGGGAGGATGAGGCCCTGTTCTAGCAGTTGAGGTGTGAAAACCAAGGGAGGAGAAACTGGTTCTATAGTTGGCAAGCCATTCACAGTCTTTGTTCAACCTGAGCTGAATGGTGTCAAATTTGCAGATGAATTGAAGCTTCAGCATTTCCCTTTGAAGTCTGGTCCAGAAGTTTTTTTGCTGCAGGATGGCCACCTTAAGGTCTGCTATAGTGTGCCAGGGAGGTTGAAGGCCTCCCTACAGGTTTTTGTATATTGCCATTCTAATATCTGATTTGTGGTCCATTTATCCTTTTCCATAGAGACTGTCCAGTTTGGCGATGTACATAGCAGAGGGGCATTGCTGGCATATGGATGGCGTATTTATGATTACATTGGTGGATGGCAGGCTGAATGAACCGGTGATTGTGTGCTGATCTGGTTAGGTCCTGTGATGGTGTCGCCGGGTAGATATGTGGCAGAGTTAGATCAAGGGTTTGTTGCATGGATTGGTTCCTGAGACTAGAGCTACTATGGTGCGGTGTGCAGTTGCTGGTGAGAATACGTTTAGTTTGGAGCTGTCTGTTGGGGGCAAGGATTGCTGGCCACGCAAGGCCTGTGAAAGTGTGCGATCATTTTGTCCAGATATGAGTGTAGATCCTGATTAATGCGCTTGGAGGGGTTTTAGCTGGGCTGTATGTGAATGGCCAAGTGGAGTCCTGTTGGTTTCTTCTTCGGTTTGTCTTGCAGTAGGAGGCTTTCTGTACATGTCCTAGCTCGTTGATTCTGATTTTCTTTCCCTCATGCGGGTTGTAGTTTTGAGAATGCTTGGTGGAGATTTTGTAGTGTTGGTCTGTGTCCGGTAGGTTTTTGATATAGGTGGTTGTTAATGTGAGCATCACTTATTTGCACCGTGGTGTCTAGAAAGTGGACCTCTGTGTAGATTGGTCCAGGCTGAGGTTGATGGTGGGGGTGGAAGCTGTCGAATCGTGGTGGAATTTTCAAGAGTCTCCTTCCCATGGGTCCAGATGATGAAGATGTCATCAAGTAGCGTAGGTAGAGAAGGGATGTGAGTGGACGAGAGCTGAGGAAGCGTTGTTCCACTGATGGCTGGCACCATCAGCTCAGGGTTGAACAAAGACTGTGAATGGCTTGCCAACTACAGAACCAGTTTCTCCTCCCTTGGTTTTCACACCTCAACTGCTAGAACAGGGCCTCATCCTCCCTGATTGAACTAAGCTCGTTTATCTCTAGCTTGCTTGCTAGCATATATATATTGCCCCTGGAAATTTCCACTACATTCATCTGACGAAGTGAGTATTCACCCACGAAAGCTCATGATCCAAAACGTCTGTTAGTCTATAAGGTGCCACAGGATTCTCTGCTGCTTTTACTCATGGTATGGCTTGGTTCTGCTTTCAAAATATATTGGCAGTCCCAGATCTTGTTCTGACACAAGGCCTGCACTCAGTTATACTACAAACTTAAACAAATACTGAAAGAAGTGGTTGGATGATGCTCTCAGAGTTACTCAAGGTGAACATTTTTGTTGCTGTTTGCCACCCTTGGCTATCATGTTTTCCATGTTAGAAGCCAACTGAATATCAAAAGCCCAACGGTCACATAACTAGTTGCAGCACAGTTTCTTCACATTTGTTAAAGGATACTCATGAATGGTTTTTAGAACTAAATATAAATAGATTTTGAGATAAATCCAGCCCTGTCTACTGTAGCAAGGAGAAACAGATATGCTGCTGCCCATGGCATCCTCTGCAAAACATCTCCTGCTAGCCAGCACAGATTGCATAGCAAGATCCTCAGTAGGTTTCACAAACACGCTTAATCTTCTCCCATGCCTACTTGAAAACATGGGGCCTGATCCAAAGCACACTGAAATCAAAGGGAGTCTTCATTGCTGGGGCTTGGATCAGCCCTCTTTCCCAATGTTGTGAGCATTATGGAGAGATCCTGGACCCTGCAGAGTAACAGCATGATTTAGCCCCTTTCACCTTAAAGGATAAACAAGTCCAGAACTTGTTAAAAGGCAGTTTTCTTTTACATTGCCATCATCTGGAAAGAGATTTAAAAAGTAATGTTTTTTTTCCTTCCCAATGTTGGCATTTTCTATTGGAGAAACATTGATTTCTCTTTCCATGTTTCTGAGCATGAAATTGACATATCAGTTTAGGTTTATGTACACGATCATAGTGATCCCTTCTGGTCTTAGACTCTGTGAATCCTTATTTGTGTGCTACCGTTGCCACCCGAAAAGACTCTTTGGATTGCTTGCAGTACAGAGTGAAAACACATAAGCCAATAAGAGTTGTGCAGGGGAGCTGAAATTGACTATTAAGTACAAAAGAGACATCCAGAAAGTCCTTCATGTTACTCCAGTGTGGGGGAATCCAGGTGTGCATTGAGAGGGTTCTGTGTGGGGCAATCTGGGTGTGGGTGACTAAGTGGGGGATCCAAGTGTGTGTATGTGGAGGGGGGAGATCTGAGTGCACAGAGGCTTGTTGGGGGGGGTGTCTGGGTGCAACACTGATGGGATTCTGCATGGGGGTCCATGTGAAGTGGTTGGGCTCAGCAGATGCGGGGGGACTGAGTGTAGGGGGATAGAGCTCAGTATGGGGGTCTGGGTGTGGGGGGCTTAGTGGGTGGTCCAGATGCTGGGGGAGTCAGGGCCCAGTGAGGTGAGGATCCAGGTGCAGTTGGTTGGGGCTCAGTGAGGTGGGGATCTGAGTGTGGGTGGCTTGACAGGGTGGTCTAGGTGCAGGGGGAGTGGGGCTCATCGGGGGGTGTCCTGAGTGTGGGGGCTGGGGTAAGGCTCAGCGGGAGAGTCTGGGTATGAGGGGATCTGGATGCATAGGGGTTGGGTGGATGGGGGAGCATCTCCCTTTAAAGGGATCCCTCCCCTGCAGCTGAGGAATGATGGGCGCAGGAAATGGGGATGGGGGAAGTTTCCTGCAGCTGGGGGAGAAATCTGAGGATGGGTCTGACCCAGTCCCAGATGCCATGCAGGAGAAGAGGAAGTCCCATCCTCACCAGCCAGGTCTTCCCCAGTCCTGCACCCTGTCTCACAGTGATTTGCCTCTCTGCCGGCTGCCCTGAGCACCCGAAACATACTGCTTGGGAGGGTCATGTGACAGCTCTTGTGCCTTCCCTTTGTTTCCCCATCAAAGTCATTTTTCTGCAGGGAAGCAAAGAAATCTGTGGGGGATATAAATTCTGTGCATGTGCAGTGGTGCAAAATTCCCCCAAGAGTACTCATATGCACAGTTCCCATTGAAGTCAACAGGAGTTTTGCATGTGATGGATTTTCAGGTGTCGTAGCTTCCTACTCAGATTTGAACCTTAGCGTTCATAAACTGAGAAGCTAGCATGAAACCTTCTAAGCTTTTCCTACTTAGATCTGATCTCGCTGCCACCATCCAAAATTTTCAGGGTTTTGGCCCCCTCTGGTCTCCCCAAAACCTTCCCTGGAGGGACCCCAAGACTCAGAAACCCTGAGCCTACAACAAAGGGAAATAACCCACTTCCCTTCCCTCTCTCTCTCCCACCCAGACTTTCCTCTCTGGGCTAACCTGGGAGTATTGATGCAATCTCTTTACATCACAATACCAAGAAGCATATCTCCTCTATTCCACAAAGAGACAAACCCCAAATACAAGGAAACAGAAGAGATTCTATCTCTCCTCCCCCTTAGCTTCTTCCCGCCCTGGGACACTAGGAGAGTTAAACACAGAGCGTAGTGTTTCCCCTCCCCCCTGTCTTTCCTTTCTCCTTAACCAGAGAAAAACTCAAACAGGTTTTAAAAAGAAAGCTTTATATAAAAAAGAAAGAAAAAAGACAAACATATTCTCTGTAACAAGATGACAATACAGGGCTATTGCTTATAAGAAAAATATGAATAAACAGTCTGATTCAAAAAGATATCCAATTTGAAACATTCCAGCAAGTTACACACATGTAAATACACCCAAAAAAAATAAAAGCCTATATCGTTTTTCTTCCTGTACTTACAAGTTGGACACAGAAGATTAGAAGAAGAAAGAAGCTTCTCATAGCTGAGAGACAAACAAAAGACTCAGAGTCCAAAAATTCCCTCCCTGACTTTGAAAAATCCAGTTTCCTGATTGGTCCTCTGGTCAGGTGTTTGGTTCCCTTTGTTAACCCTTTACAGGTAAAAGAAACATTAACCCTTAGCTATCTATTTATGACATAGGGTTAGCCTGTTTGTTTACTACACCTTTACCCCAATATAACGCGACTCAATATAACACGAATTTAGATATAACGCGGTAAAGCAGTGCTCCAGGGAGGCGGGGCTGCACACTCCAGAGGAGCAAAGCATGTTCAATATAATGCAGTTTCATCTTTAACGCGGTAAGATTTTTTTGCTCCCGAGGACAGCATTATATCGGGGTAGAGGTGTACTTGATTTCCGCTTCCTCTACTGGTTACACAGCAGCACACCATAGAAAACAGCACGTACTAACTGAAACTGATTTTTTTTTTAAGAAGTACATACCGAAAATGCAGAAACTATTCTGAGAATGTAGGAATTCTAATTTTGATCACATTTTTGTCAAACTTTTTGACAAAGACCCTTTGAAAAGTAAAGATGGCCCTGAGCTGCAAAGTTCGGGTCCAGATCTGAACTTCCCCAAAATTCAGGAGCAGGTATTCGGAGCTGGGCTTTTGGTTCAAGCGCATCTCTATTTACAACACTTGGCATTGGCTAAAACAAAATATAAAGAACTAGTTAAACAATATTTCTTTTAACAGAAAGCAACTTTTCCATTCTTAACATGTGCATTGAAGTCTGACGTTTGATGTTTCTTCTTAATGCATTTTTGCAGCATTAAGAACATTTTTTCATTCCAGAAATACATACCAGAAAGATTTCTTGTTTGTTACAGGTATCTCTATTCATTCTTCTGGATTTTAAGCTCTTCAGGAAAAGGGCATTGCTTTATATTTAGCAGGTTGTTTTGTGAAGTGCAGTTGCAGCACATTATGAAAATATTAGTATTAACAATAAAAATAATCTGACATGCCCATTTGCCTGGAGAGTGGCATTTTTTTTAAATGAACAAGCAAAACAAAATCAGCTACTTCATCATCTCCTCATTATATCAAGGGGTCTGGTCATATGACTGGGGTGAAAAATTGTAGATAGTGTTATGTTCTTCTAGCACAGGGTTTGGCAAGCCTTGGCCCGTGCCGCTTCCCACAGCCATCATTGGCCTGGGGCAGCAAACCACAGCCAGTGGGGGCCGCAATTGGCCGAACCTGCCGAGACAGCAGGTAAACAAACTGACCCGGCCTGCCAGGGGCTTTCCCTGGTGAGCCGCGTGCCAGAGGTTGCCAACCCTCATTCTAGCACTAAATAAATAACTTTATTAGAATAAAGAAAGCAGTATTATCCCTAAAGCAACTGGGGCAGATTCTCAGTTCATGGAAATTGTATTCAGCTGATAGAGATATGACAATTGACAAAAATGAGGATCTGCCTCAATCTGCTTCACTGTAGAGATTCTGTCTAGAACCCTGCCCAGGCCCTGCTTGCCTGGATCTTGCTATGGCACACATAATCTTGCAGCGGGCAAGTATATTTTGTGATTGGAGTAGTACATTTTCCTGAGGGATTTTAAAAAGCTGATACGATGAAAGGTAACAAGTTGCTGGAAACCAAAAGTAGAAGAAACATTCTTGCAGTGGAGAAATAAAATAAAACGTCTAAATCTCGCCTCTTCTATTTATAAGATTGTAGTGGGATGGATTGGCCGCCCACAGACCCGGAGGGAGAGGAGCCCCTCATTGAACCCTGGTGGGCGGAACCATGCCACACTCAGCCTTCCCACTGGAAGTTAGTGGGTGGGACCAGAAGTACAAAAGGCAGTCTGGAGAACTCAGTTGGGAGGCAGCTGCTGGAGGACCCAGATGCCTCCTGTGAGCTCCTGAGCTGGGAGGCTGCTGCAGACCCTGAAGCAGCTGAAGATTAGCCAGGAGCGCCAGGGCCATTTGCAGACCCAAGCATGGAGGAGCTGCAAGTGCTGACAGAGGCCTTCTTCCCTGACAACCAGCATGACCTTCTACAGAGCCAGGTACACCCTGAGGGGAGTTGGGAAGTGGCCTGGGGTAGCCGACCCCTATCTGGCTGCAATGTGTTGTGGTCAGGATCCCTGCTGACCCAGTGGCAGACCAATCTGCCACTGCTAGGGCTGTGGGCTGGGATGCAGTGGAGTGGATGGGCCTGCATCCCACCCCCAGCCACCCCAATCTGTGGGTGGCAATCTTCCCCTCGCTTAGGCAATAAGCTTGTGATTGTCGGCCCTCAGCTAGAGCTAGGTGGCTGGACTGTTTGCTGCTCAGCCTGAGTGCAGGCCTGAGCCCTCAGATTCTCTACTGCCCTGCCCAGCCCCAATCAAAGGTCTGGGCTAACTGACTATTTGCTGCCCAGTCTGATTATAGACCTGAGCCAGAGACTCTTTGCTGTCCCATCCTGACCAGGGGCTTGAGCTCCATAACTGTGTTTCTTGTTCAGCCCTGATCACAGGCCTGAGCTCATGT
Organism: Chelonoidis abingdonii; assembly: GCF_003597395.2. NCBI lineage: Eukaryota > Metazoa > Chordata > Testudines > Testudinidae > Chelonoidis > Chelonoidis abingdonii. The sequence continues at coordinate 81,986,641 of NC_133773.1, forward strand.
CTCCCATCACCCCGCTGATTCCCCATGTCAGGTGACCCCTAGAGATGTAGTAGGGTGGATTGGCCACGCACAGACCTGGAAGGGGAGGAGCCACTCCTCCCAATGGACTACAAAGATGCACATCTGGACAAGGTTGTCCATAAAAAGAGGATTGTGAAAATTAAGGAATGCTTCATATTCAGTGGTTTTAGCACAAAAATCCATTGCTCCTGTAAGAATGATATTGTACTTTAATTGTGCAGTGCCTGTGTGATTTGGTGGTGATAATGTGGGGACACCATATAGATAGTTATAATCTAATATTATATCAAGATAATTGATCCCTGAACTGAAAAAGGAGAACTGAGACTTATTTTTGTTACCTCAGATAAATTGATGAAGACGTTGTAAATATCAGCAATCTGGTAGCAAAGGCTTAAAAGAACTTATCGGATATTTCTGCTTTCACGAGTGACACCAACAAATCGAATAATAACTCTGAGGTCCCTGTGATTAAAGAAATAATTGAAATACTTTTTTTGCTGAGAAGCTTACTTGATCTTAAGTAGGAGCTGGTAATTGGTTTGTTGGCAGAATGACAACATTCCCTTTCCAAAATAGTGATGATTTCTAGATAGTATTACATTAGTGGTGTTCCATTAATGTCCTGTAAACTGAAGTTTTTAAGCTGATGTCTTCCACATTTTTCTCACTCAGTGCCCATTGAACCAGGTTTGTAATTTTTTTTCATTTGTTAAATTGCTTATGATATCAGCAGTACATCTTCAAAGACAAACCCATTTAAGAAGGTTAAATTGCAACAATATATGTCTTGCATCTCTATTTTTCTTTTGAAAGAACCTGGCTAATTTATAAAAGGCACTTCTCTTAAATGAATGTTTCTCCTAGTAGTGAAATCTTTATTCAATCTTCATTTACAAATAATGAACATCATCTTGCAAGCCCTTCCTATGCAGAACTTTTACTGACTTCCAGTTTTTCTTTCTTGGAATTCCAAAAATATCCCACAAAGTTCCTCTAGAATTATTTTGTTCCTTCTCTCCCCACTTCTCGTTTCCACCTCTGTGGTTGTTCCACATTTCCACGTATTTATCTCTCAGATCAATTAACCTAGGGGATTTTTTGCATTAAATTATACAGTATATAACAGTATATCATTTATTTGAATGCAGAAATCCCTATGCTAATTAAACATTAAGATTGCATAGCCAAATAAAAAAAAAACAGAAAATACAAAAAAGGTTCAACAGCAAAATTAACTCCACTGCAACCTTAAACGTTTAAAGTGGACAAAGCAGCAAACCAGAGAACGAGGCTTTAGTGATTTTTAGCTGTTTCCATTAGATGGCACTGGCTATTGCTGGGGGTGACTCAGGGACAGAGAGAACTTCTGTCCCTTTAGTTGTATACATTCCCTCTCCTTAATGAATCTGAGCGTTCCTTACCCTGGTATCCAGTTATAAGCTAAAGATGCTGCCTTTGCCATGATGACACTTTTTTTCCACATCCAGCCTCACCGTGTACTATAAGTGGTCTTCTGTTGAAAGACAGAATCTGATTCTTTGGGTCACACAGAAAAGTTTCTCTTCCTGCAACACAGGAAACCCTATATGGAGGGAGACGACAGGGAGAAGAACAGAGGCACTGATAAAAGTTTGGAGAAGAAAGTCAAGATAATCTACCATCCTGACACTAGTCCTCTGTCAAAAACAAGAGTTCAGTTTTTCACCACACCCAGATGTATTTTCTATATCAGATAAAACTCTCACCATGTTTGCTGTGGTAAATCAAAGATACAACTTTATCCATGCTAAAGTAATCCCTCCCATAAATCCCCTTTTACACCCTTTGTTGGATGTAACTTCATTTTTATATGTACTGTTTTTTCCCTGAATTCATCTTTTTGCATGAAGGAATCTGTCCTTATGCCAAGTACAAGGGAAACTTTCCTAGGCTGATGTGTCAATGTCACTATTTGTTATGCAATTAGCTTATCAAATATCTCAGTGCCACGTTATTTCTCAATTGACACTACCAGGTCAAACTAACCTACTTGCTCACTGATTGATATTCCACTGAGGAAACAGAGAAATAGAGAAAGTGAGACTTCACGTACAAGCCTCTAGGTTGCCTATCTGGACAAATCCAATGAACCACTGTTGCAAGCTCTCATCTGCTTTCGATTTATTGAGCCTGAGAGGGCAAATTCAGGTGAGGGTGAATATGTAGAGGACACATACGGAAATGTACTGTGGTTTCATTTAATTTCCACAGGAAGTCATTACTCACTTTTGTCCCCCTGAAACTTGCTAGATGTTGCTCACTGACAAACAGTAAATTTTCAGTCAGAGAAACAGGATTTTCTTGCGTTTACTGGGGAGGGCTGATGGCATCTGCAGTGCCTGTATATTGCACACTCCATTGCAGGTTGGTAACTGTGGTGTTTGCTCAGGAGTAAATGTGTGCTAGTCTCCTATGTGTCATTAGAGGGCAGGAGACAACCCAGCAGGGGACCTGTAACCTGCATTGACTGTGCCATCAGATACTGCATCTGTGATAGCTGAATGATCTGAATATTGATATTCCCTAGGCCAAGGAGTTTAGCATGCTGTTGGATTAGGAAATAATAAATCAACAAGCCTTTCAGGAAGCAGTATCTGCCTCCTCTTTGTCTCAGTATCCACGCTAACAGATGACCAAATTGTTGGCTGACAGAACAAGAAGGGTAGAACCCTCTTGCTCACAATATTTTGAACATCATCAGCTTAGTTGGGTGATTGTTTTAAATTTCTTTGGGCATTGCTGGTCATAGCTGCCCAGACGAAGGAGAAACAGGGTTAACAATGTTGAAAAGGTTATTATAAAATTTGCTTTCTGTTAACTGAGTGGACAGAACTTGAGGTGAAGACCAGAATTAAACAAAGGTAGAGAGCTGGTATACAGATACTTTGCACTTATACATGTAAGGATCTGGAGACTATAACCCAAGTCTGCAGAGCCTGGGACAGTTTATATTCCCACAGTGCTACCAGGAGGTGGTACAGAGCCATACCCAGAAGCACTATGGAGAGTAGGTGCCACAGGAAGTACTGCCCAAGAGACCCAAGTGTCAGTACCTTGAGGCTCTCTGATTGGCCAAACCCTCATTTAACCCTGTAGGGTGCCCCAGAAATCATCTGGGAAACCACACAGACTTTACCTGATCTCTGTCCTCTGATCTTAGCTGATTCTGACCCTGACTCTTGTCTCGTAATTCTAGCCTGTTACTATCTATGATCCCCAGTCTCTGATTCCAGCCTGGTACTATCTCTGATCTCCAGTCTCTGACCCTGGCTTGACTTTTACCCTGACTCTTGCTTATTGAACCTGGCTCTAGCAATTCCTCTGACCTCAGTTCACCAACTAACGTCCCTGACATGTGGCTCCCAGCCCAGCTATGACCACTAGGCCAGACTGCCTACACCCTGGTTCCTTACAATACAGCACTTTTATGTGTAGGTCTCAAAGTGCCTTACCAAACTGTACATATATTCTCCTAATTTAGAGATGGGGAAGTGGAGGCACAAACTGGTTAAAGGTCTCTAGCCCAAGGTCACTCAGTGAGCCGAGAGAGGAATAGAACTCCAGGTGCTGTGCTATAATCACTACACTCAGTAACTCCCAAACAAACATATGAAAAGGAACAATGACAAGAAACTTTCTGGCGTCCACTTTGACGGAACCCATGAAAGATTCCGAGTCTGCTAAAACTGTGCTATCAGAGATACAGTTGTGCCCTCATCCCTTCTCATCCTAAGGTTCTGCTATCTAATGAATAGTGTATTGCTGGTTTTAGATACCCTGTGGCAGAGATAAGTCAACCCTCTTCCTATATCCTACCTCTACCTTGTTGCTTCCTTTCTAAGTTAATTTTTATACTGCAGTCCTTCTGGCTGAAATATGAACCTCTTTATCAGTTTATTCACGTACTATTGCAACCATAACTCTGGCCCCTTGTGTGCATTTATCGTAACCCACTCTTTCATTACTTGATGATGTGTTACATCTGGAATAATTAAATGATACTAGAGTTTCTTCTGAGACCCTAGATACTAATGGGTATCTAAGTTAATGCATGATCATGAATTTACACTAGATCATAATGTACATTACCATGCTTCAGAAAAGACTTGGCCCTGACTTACCAGCAGCAAAGCTTTTTCTCTTCCTCCATTTCCTCCCCCCACAAATGGCTGATCTCGGATGACCCATCCCTGCTCCCAGAAGACGATGCTCCCCTATACTAGATCCTGAGAAGGAGGAAGCCAAAGATAAACCTTAGGCACAGTAAGTCCCAGGATTTGTAGCCTGGGAGATCATTTTACAGGCCTTGCAGTTCATCCAAACAGTGCCCTGGTATGCTCTGCCTTATCTGGAAAATGGAGACAGGTGAGGATAGAGAAGGGAATGAGAATTTGATCTAAAATTTATTGGTAAACTATTTTAAAAAAGCAGCAGCCCAGATTAGGGTGTTACTGTAGAAACCTTTTATGTGGCTGGAGAGGAAATAAGGCAATATCCACACTTGAAAGGAAAAACCTCAGCAACCATTAAATCTGGTGAACTATTCTAAGTCTTCTTCATCACACTATGTGCTATTTGTCTTTTGTCTAGAAGCATGAATTATGTAAATTAATTGCTCAACTCACAGTGCTTGACAACGCTGGACGTGCTCCAGAATCTCTTCTTCACTATAAGCTCTGTACACTTGCTTTCTTTTCCTTGCATCCAGCCCCTCAGGGAAATTCTTTCAACAGGTCATTCTAGTAAAGAAAGAGCAGAAAAAAAAAAGCCTTTGGTAGAGTTAAATGAAGGTTGTGGTTTTTTGGTTGGTTGTTTTTTTGTTGTTGTTGTTCGTTTTTTGCATGAAAAGATGCCAGTTGTCTTGTTAACAGGCAATGATAGTTTTCCTTTAAAGGTGAACTGTTTTTGCTTCATAAAGATGTATGAAGAACGCTTGAAAGTTCTGTTTGAAAACTGTGCTCCTAGACATAGCTGACTGATCTGTATATTTTGAGAAATAGAAGAGGCAGGCCTTCATAAGGGTGTGCAAAACTAAGAATGATCTTCAGTTTGAATTAGCCAACTCCATGGCACTTCTGAAAAAAACTCTATGCTTTCGCATGTGCAATTTTATATGCTTAAGTCCCTAACACTACATTTAACCCAGACTCCATTTGGTATGTATGTTTTACAGTGCAGGATAGGGTTTTTACACACATCACGTGAATACAGTGGGACTGCAGAATTATCACTGAGGGCAGAATTTAGCCTGAAGTCCTTGTATCCTCAATCTTGTATTCTGTTGAACTGCATTATTTCCACAGTCGTTTGGCACTGTTTTAGATCAGAACACTTATTAATGCATCAGAGAACTAGATGTATTCACAGCTGTGACATGCTAAGTAATGTGCAAACCTTGAACAAAAGTAATCTGCCAACTGTCCAGAAACTCATCTGTTTTATGCCAATTTGCTCCAGCTTTTGGTAATGAAAGCCTGGTTTGGGACAACACAAGAGGATTCTTCACTGTAACTTCTCAGTGCAGCTGGAGCCCAGAATAATGGCAGTAGCTCTTACTCTCTGTGCTACTTATTTCTTCCCCCTCCTATGGGGTCATCTTCCTAGACATCACTATGTAACTGACCTGTTGAAGTGGGTGATGACAATTTTCTGAAAGTCACTGCACAGGTGTTCAAAATAGTAGGCATGGGATCTGTTGCTGATGGGGTTGATTCCATCCTTTCCCTAGCTAACACTCGTCTCATATTAGTGTGACAAAGCTGTAAAGAAAAAACAGAGCTATAATAGGTGTATACATAGCCACTAGTTAGCTTACTTAACAAATCTTGGAAAGGATCCCAGGATGGCTGTTCTCATAATAAACTCATTTCTGGATTATAAATTGTGTAATAACATTGTCCTTGGGTGTGACTTTTTGCCACAAGATATTGCAAGGTTTAAGCTATAACAACCCTGTAGGATAGTTTGTACTTTAATGTTTTTATGTTACAGTTTTAGGCTTGCAGAAAGAAAAGAGACAAGTGAAAGAGTGGCTAAAGATAAGGGAAATGGAGAAGATGATGCCAGAAGGTAGAAGAAGGAAAATCATCAAGGGGAAAGAGTTGAAAGATTAGACTGATACAGTAGTCAGACTGAAATGAAGGACTGGAGGCAGAGAGCTAGTGGTGGAGAAGGGAGAACACAGACAGCATGTTCTTGTCTGATAAAGTTAATTTTGTGTTTAAAATTTGCACAATCCTGTGCAGAGATGGATGCAGAGGAGGAGGCTGGAAAAAGGGCTTATGGAGAAAATAAAAGGTAAAGAGAAGCCAAAAATAATTATGTGCATGTAATGTTTGTGTTTGCATTTTATTTTTTGATAGATGAATACAGATTGCTTGATCTGAGAGTTAACTGGCCCCGAAACAAAAATAAATTAGTCAGCTTGGTTCTTATGCTACAATTACAGGAAGATGGATTGCCATAGGCCAGATTTTAATATTTAATGGGCTTCTTTTTGGCCCTCCTGGCATGCTTTGAGTGCTTCTGGGACAAGAAATTGATAACAATAAATGACCATATACTGTTAATTAAATATTAATTAACCCTTAATACTAGTATTAAACATTAAAGTTCAGATTCTCAACTCACAATGAGCAGCATATTACTCCATGATTAGGCCCAGTGAATTCAATAGGACGTTATGGAGTAGGTGAAATCAAGGTAAATTAAGGGTGGCCTAATTTGAGATTTATATAGCATCATAATTTTGCACTTTAAGGACTGTAAAAAAAAAAAAAAGACCTCTCCTAGAGAGCCTGACATGAATATTGAACATAAAGAGAACAGGCAAAGCAAGAGATTAGGGAAAAGAGGGACAAAGGTTAAAATAAATGGGAGTAATATTAGATAGTGAGTAAATCTTAGACTGAGATGTGGTAAAAAAGAAGTAAATAACACAGGAATGAAGGTCAGTGGGGGATAAACAAGATGAAAGAAGTGGCTTTGGAGAAGGGATGTGAAGGAAGAGAGGACACTTGGCTTTCAGGAACAGGGATGTTGTTGCAGATGTAAGGAGCAGTATAAAAAGGCACAAATGGTGAAGAAAGTAAAGATGAAAAAGCTCTTTGGTTTTCTTCATCTTTCCCTGGCCACTGGACTAATGCATGAAGTAAAGAGGTCCTCTGACATGCTGATAAAAACAAGGGACTATTAGTGTACCCTGGCATGGATGCTGTCTATAAACTTCTGGTGTGCTTCATACAGTCTTGTATTGACCACTGGTTGCTGGATATCAAGATATTTTGAAGCCTGTTTGCTTGACAGGTTGTATTGTATGTCACTAACGTTTCTCTTGGAGCAATGACAGTGATCTTCTGGAGAGCCCTGGATCTGGAATCCTTGATCAACCTCTTGCTGCAAAACTTGCAAAGGGAAAATACATTCCGATTCTTAATGCATTTTTTAAACTTTACTCTTAGAACACTTACAAAAATAAATGGCATGCTGTAAGAATGGCTTAGACTATGATAGGTACTAGCACAGCAATAAAGATACGAGCATTGTGGTTTGTCAGCATCACAAACTCTGTAGATTCCAATGAGATCTAGTAAACTGTGCTGAATTACACAATTGTTTTTGTTTTACGAATTTTCTGTAAATTGCATGGTTAACATAGCAAATGGCAGGGAGAAATCTAGAAGACAGTAACACTGTGAAAAAGACCTAGAAGTGATAGTGAAGAGCAAATCGTCCAAGAATTTGCAAAGTGATATGGATGTAATAAAAGGCCCATGCAATTTTGGGTTGCAAGCTCAAAGGGCCATTCTTATGGAACAAGGCAGTAATAGCCTGGCTCCATGTGGTTTGAGTGTGACCACACCTGGAATACTGCAACCAATTCTAGAACATTAACAGAAAGATATTGACAAACAAGAGGAAGAGCAACAAAACAGAATTGGGGATTGGAAGGGTTGACATGGGAGGAATGGTGATGAACTTAACGCATACAACTTGTCTAAACAATAACCTACAGGAGACATGATGATAGTCTGCAAATATATCAAAGAATATTAATGCCAAAGATTTAGAGGATTTCAGTGGGGTAAATGGGGAATAACTAAGAGTAAGTATCAAGATGGCGAACATTTAGGCTGAATATAAGGGAAAACTTCCTGACCTGTGATAGCAAGTAAAAATGCTCTTGCCAGGGCTTTGATGATGGTAAGTAAGGTATAATTCCTCCCAAAACATACTTATGCCTGTGGATAACCTCTATTATAGCCTCTGTTAACTTTAGGGTTTATTTAAATGGAGGAAGCACCTACACACCAGAGATTTTAACTGCAACCCTTTAGTCTATTAATCCAGTGTTGTTTGAAGAGAGAAAATCTTTAAGAAAGACTCAAGAAGCATGAGACACTAAAATCCCTAGTCAGAAGAAAGAATACCAGTCATAGGATGAGATCTCCATTTTCTTCATCAGTGTCAGGGCCTGACTCTCTTTGCTGGATTGTATTCTAACTACATTATATTCTTTCTAAATGAGTCAATTGTTCATTAACATGCTATTTTGTGGAGCAGCTACCAGATGGAGAATTAGAGTGTTAGGGTGTATTCTGAGCCTGGGCGAGTCATTTAACCTCCTTGTTTCTGCATCTGAAAAATAAGGATACCCATCATTTCCCTACCTTTGAAAAGAACTTTTTGATCTACCAATGGAAAGTGCTGTATCAGTACTAGATTATTTTTACACTAATCCTGCAGCAAAAGTCAGATCATTTTGTACTTCGCACTGAGTGTTAACAGTATTTTATAATACATATTTTATTTTGTCTGTCCAAAACCCAGGCTGCTTGCTCCTCTAGTAAAGCCCAAATAATAAGCTTGCAGAGTGCAGAAGGCATTACATATGCTAAATGCACCAATCCAACCATACATTGAACAAAGACAGGCACTTAGGGTTATTGAGGGAAAGTAATTTCTTCTTTTAGGTATTTATGGTGCTCTAATAATCATAAGTATCCAGGCACGTTACAGGCTTCTGAACCATACTAGGCATGTAGATGTCTGCAGCTGCCACAATCTATTTGTTCATCCTTACTAACTGGAACAAACTGTTTAATTTGTTTCTCTTAAAAACTGTGTAGTGTTTGTTCCAACTAACTGACACATATTCCACTTCTGGATTCCAGTCTCACCTGTTTTTAAGTAGTGTGGTGGCGGTTTCTTGGCAGAGAGCAACTGGAGCATATTCCTGAAATATCTTATGCAGTTTCTGGAAAGAGCTCAGCCATTTGCTCTTAGCTTGTTGTTTGCGCACAAGATCTTCGCTGAAAATATTCGGGCAAAAGGTGCTCTGTGGAAGAACGAGACCCATAAACATGAGAGAAGATGTGTGAAAATGAAGAAGCTGCTCTAAAAGCTCAAAATGTGATCAGAGAAACAAGCTAATTAACTTCCAGCAAGGACAGCAGGGGCCTAGAATTGAGCATGTGGCTACGAGTCAGACATCAATTCCAGTCCTGACTCTGCCACTGACTTTCTGACTGGGTCTCACTGAGCTCAGTTACCCATGTCTGAAATGGGATAACAAAGTACCTATCTGCCTTCAAGATCTGCAGATGTCAGAATTATTAGCATCACTATTAAGCAGCACCTTCTGCTGGTGCATTTTGTACTATAAAGGGAGAAGTGTTGTTCATTTAAACACTGATAACTTTAGTTTATAGATTATAGTGTTGAATGGAACTGCCTAGATCACTGAGTCCACCCTCCTCTGCAACTCTAGAAGAAACATTTCAGCCTGTACATAGCTGTTTAGAAATGACCTTTTCATTGTGTGGTGCGGTTTTTTTTTTTGGTTTTTTTTTCATTGATTCCATTTTAAATGAATGGAGAACAAATCTCTCAAATGGTTTGGAATCTTCTTCTTAGCATATGCGCAAAGTGCCTCAGGTGGCACATGACCAGGATTCATCACTGAATTTGGTCTGCTTGTTTGGAATGAAAAACATCTATATTCCTTAACCAAAGGACTTCCAAACAGAAGTGATAAAACACAAACCTGATAGGTAGAAGCCTGTAAACACTTGGGTCAAAATTTTCATCCAGTTTGTACCACTGATTAAGAAGCAGCATTTCTTTCTCATATTCGACCGCAGGTTTATGTTGTGTGAATGGAGACGCATTAGGAGAATCCTGCTCATCTGAAATATTTGATTCTAGTTCTTTATTGGGGTGAGTCTCAACTGTTTTCTTTTGATGGCTTGTCAGTTCCCAGAATATTTTGGGTAACACTAGCCTGATTATCATCTCCCTGTTCTGTTTTCTCAGTCAGAACTGCCTCTTTTGATCCACCATGTAGTACGTTACTTGGCATATTCTGCTTTAGCTTTATTGTAACCAGCTTTATGCTTTCAGTTGTGTCTTTAATTGTGTCTAAGTTTTCCTTTGATCAGATTTCTGGGATGCCAGGATTGTCATGCTTTTGCCCAATGAAAACCTGAAAACAGAACAATGAGAAAATAAAGAGCCATACAAAGGGGACACAATACAACCCTGGTACACACTTTGTGCAAAAATCAAGTCATTAAGTGTCCACAGGGTGTAACTCAGTGGAGTATTTACCAATTACCTCTTCGATACACTAGATCTGTAGGATGTGCATTGTACACAAAATAAAATAAACAATCCCTAGAAAATATACTAGAAATCAAGCATAGAAAATTAAACCCAAACTTACAAAGAACATTTGGTGTCTCAATTCCTGGCACTACTTCAGCATTTTCAATGCAGTGATCGTTGACACCATCTTTTAGCCCCCATCTAGGTTCAGCATCTGGAAGTTGTAACCTCTTTCTTTACAGTAATTGTACAGACGAGGGTATGACTTTTCCATTAATGCATTTCTTTCTGCCTTTGAATCTGGCTCAAAAAACAAGCATACTGAGGCTAAATGGTTATATTGGTATAAAATACAGCTTTGCAGCATTTCATGCTAACGCAAAGATTTAAATGAGTCAATGGGATAAATATTTCCCAAATAAAAGAGGTGTTCAGAGATTATTTCATGGCTGATATGCTTTTTCATTCATGACCAGATGGTACTACATATAATACAGTCGCCTAAGGTGCACTGTTTATGATCACCATGTGCACACATCTTCCCAATCACAGTCTAGCCATTTTGCTCATAGGACGTACATTGTAACTAAAGATTTAACCACTCACAACCCTTTGGATGTTCACAATCCAGATGGAAATGTTGTGAGTGGCTCCTTTCTCAAAAAATAGGACAGCAAACCCAAAGACTATAGCACCCTTAAATGTTGGGATGAAAATCTGAAGGCAAATTTTGGGAGTCCACCTTCATCTCTTACATGCTGAGAACTGCACTTGCCTGAGGTACACAAACCTCACAGCAGATTTGTTCCTGTGTGCAACCTCTGTAGGGTGGTTTTCTCCTCTCATCTTTACATCAATTTTATTATTAGCATTTTTAAAAACTATTTTGTCATCTTTTAAATGTATTAGGTATAAACACTGAAATACAGCATGCTTGAGAGTTGTATTTTAAAGAGACATGGGAGAATTCCCACCTTTTATATAGACAGCCAATGCACAGTTACTGGAACCTCCACACCACTGTTAGGAAAAAGGAAATGTACCCAGACTTTTCTGAAGGATTGGGTATGGCAGATTGGGAGTATTTTAGTGCTGACATCATGTGAAAATTTTATTGTTTCTTTTTTTTTTTTTTAATAGACTGACTTGTTCATGCTTGTTTGACGTTTCACACACTAGTAGGGTGACCAGACAGCAAGGCCTGGTCTACACTTGTCGTTAAACTGAATTAGCAGCAGTAAACCAATTTAACCGTGCACCCATCCACACAATGAGGTCCTTTATATCGATATAAAGGGCTCTTTAAACTGGTGTCTGTACTCCTCCCCACGAGAGAGTAGCGCTGAAATTGGTATTGCCATGTCGGATTAGGGTTAGTGTGGCCGCAAATCGATGGTATTGGCCTCTGGGCGGTATCCCACAGTGCACCATTGTGACTGCTCTGGAAAGCAATCTGAACTCGGAGGCACTGGCCAGGTAGACAGAGAAAGCCCCGCAAACTTTTGAATTTCATTTCCTGTTTGGCCAGCGTGGAGAGCTCACCAGCACAGTGACCACGACAGCTCATCAGCACAGGTAACAATGCAGTCTCCTGAATCGAAAAAGAGTTCCAGCATGGACCGCACGGGAGGTACTGGATCTGATCGCTATATGGGGAGAGGATTCCGTGCTAACAGAACTCCATTTCAAAAGACGAAATGAAAAAAATATTTTGATTTCGAAGGCTATGATGCAGAGAGGCCACACAGGGACTCAGTACAGTGCCGTGTGAAAGTTAAGGAGCTCAGACAAGCCTACCAGAAAACCAAAGAAGCAAACGGGGTCCGGGGCAGGGCGCGAAAACATGCCGCTTCTACGCTGAGCTGCATGCAATTCCGGGGTTCCGCCACCATTACACCCCCCGGTCCATGAATTCCGATGGGGTGGTAATCTCAGCCATGGCTGAGGATTCTGCGGACGGGGAAGATGAGGAGGAGGAGGAAGAAGAGGATGAGCTTGCAGAGAGCACACAGCACTCCGTTCTCACACCAACAGCCAGCTTTTTCTCACCCTGACAAAATTACCCTCCCAAGCCACCATCCCACACATATGAAGCCATGGAAGTGACCTCTGGTAAGTGTACCTTTTAAATATAAGACATAGGTTTAAAAGCAAGCATTTTTATATAGATTAAATTTGCCCTGAGGACTTGGGATGCATTCGTGGCCAGTAACACATACTGGAAAAGTCTGTTAACAGTCTGGGGATGGAACGGAAATCCTCCAGGGCATCTCCATGAAGCTTTCCTGGAGAGTACTCCAAAAGCCTTTACAGAAGGTTTCTGGCAGGGCGGCAGCCTTATTCCGTCCTCCGTGGTAGGACACTTTACAACGCTATGCATGTAGCAAGTAATCTGGTATCATTGCATGACAAAAGCCTAGCTGCGTATGGTCCGTGTTTGCTGGACATTGAAGCACATCTGTTCTTTATCTCACTGTGTTATCTTCAGGAGAGTGATATCATTCATGGTAACCTGGTTGAAATTCTTGGAATTTAATTAAGGGACAGAGATGGCCATTCCTACTGGGCTGTTTGCCTGTTGCTTAAAGAAATCCTTCCTTGCGGTAGCCAAGCAGGGGAAGGGGGGCGGTGATTGGCGCTGAGCTTTTTCACATTTGGGTAGCAGGGATCTTCCTGCTACTAGCCACGTGTGGGGATGGGATGAGGAGGGGGGTGTTTAGCAGTGATCTTCCATGATCCACCCACGCGGTGGAGGAGGTAAAGCGATCATCCAGAGAATTGGATTGGAGTGGTTTCTGCTGTGCCTCTCAGGAAGAAGCAGCACTGAATGGGCTTTGCTTGCTATTTGGTAAAGGAGGGCGCTGGATATATGAAGGCTGCAGAAGACAATGGCTTACCATGGCCTCATCAAGCTGAATTCTGCTGCCTGGACCTGCATCTGTGAAATCTCTAACACCAGAGCCGCAGAGCACTCAATATATATGCAAAATGCGACCTTTGTGTCATCACATATAAGGTAATAGTGTGTTTCACCGTGAAAGAGTATAAGCATTGTTCTGTAGCATCTTCTCTCCTTTTTTTTTAACTCCCTCATGCAGCTGCAAATTTTCAAGCCTCCCTACTCCATTACGAAGGCATCTCAGATAGGCGAGGAGGAAAAAAGATACGGAGATGAAATGTTCTCGGAAACATGGAAGTGACCCGCAATGAAAGAGCTTATCTGAATGATGGAAGGACGTGGTATCAAATGTACGAAGATGCCAGTGAACGTGAGACAGGAGGGACACTCGAGATGAGAGGGTGGCGGCAAGAAGATCAGAGGTGTAGGCAGGAAGATCAAGCAGTGGCAGGATGCAACTCTGGGCTGCTGTGTGATCAAATTGACATGCTCCGCGTCTGGTGGAGCTTCAGGAACAGCAGCAGGAACACAGAGTGCTGCTGCAGCCCCTGTATAACCACCCTCACCATGTTCCACATCCTCCTCACCCAGACGTATAAGAACGTGTGAGCGTGCTGTGCACCCGCCCACTCTACCCCCATGGACAGCCCAACCAAAAGGCTGTCATTACTTTGAAATTTTTTTAGTGGCCTTTTCCTTCCCTCTTATCCTCCTCCCAAACCCCACACCCGGGCTACCTGTCCAGTTCTTCCCTATAATGAATTAAAAGAATACTTTTAAACGATAGTGACTTTATTTCCTTAAGCAAGCTTTAATCTAAGGGGGAGGGTGGGTTGTTTACAGGGAATGAGTCAATCAAGGTGGGGGGTTCATCAAGGGAAACAAACACAGCAGTCACACCGTACCCTGGCCGTGATAGAACTCATTTCAAAGCTTCTCTGATGCGCACCGCTTCCTGGTGTGTTCTTCTAATTGCCCTGGTGTCTGGCTGCGCGTAATCAGCGGCCAGGTGATTTGCTCAGCCTCCTACCCCGCCATAAAGAGCTCCGCCTTACTCTCACAGAGATTGTGGAGCACACAGCAAGCAGCAATAACAAAGGGGACATGGGCTTGGCTGAAGTCTGAGCAAGTCAGTAATGTGTGCCAGCGCACCTTTAAACAGCCAAATGCACATTCTACCACCATTCTGCACTTGCTCAGCCTGTAGTTGAACAACTCCTCACTACTGTCCAGGCTGCCTGTGTGTTATGAGCCATGGCATCAAAGGGTAGGCTGGGTCCCCCAGGATAACTACAGGCATTTGAACATCCCCAACTGTTATTTTCTGGTCTGGGAAGTAATTCCTTGCTGCAGCCGTTAACAGAGTAGTGTTCCTGAAGACACGAGTGTCATGAACCCTGCCTGGCATCCTATGTGGATTTTGGTGAAACATCCCTTGTGATCCACCAGTGCTTGCAGCATCATTGAAAAGTACCTCTTGCGGTTTACGTACTGGTGCCCTGGTGCTCCGGTGCCAAGATAGGGATATGGGTTCCATCTATCGCCCCACCACAGTTAGGGGAATTCCATTGCAGCAAAGCCATTCACTATGACCTGCACATTTCCCGTGTCACAATTTTTGTAGCAGCAGCTTAATAATTGCTTTGGCTACTGCATCACAGCCCCCCCACAGTAGATTTTCCCACTCCAAATTGATTCCCGACTGACCAGTAGCTGTCTGGTGTTGCAAGCTTCCAGAGGGTATTGCCACTCGCTTCTCAACTGTGAGAGTTGCTCTCATCTTGGTATTCTGCCGTTTCAGGGTAGGGGAAAGCAAGTCACAAAGTTCCATGAAAGTGCCCTTACGCATGCGAAAGTTTTGCAGCCACTGGGAATCGTCCCAAACTTGCAAAACTATGCGGTCCCACCAGTCTGTGCTTGTTTCCTGGGCCCAAAATCAGCGTTCAATTGCTAGAATCTGCCCCATTACCAACAGGATCTCCAAAGTGCAGGGGCCCACAATTTGAGAGAATTCTGTGTCCATGTCCTCATCACTCTCCTCACCGCTCTGCCGTAGCCACCGCCTCCTCGCCTGGTTTTGCAGGTCCTGGTTCAGCATAGACTGCACGATAATGCGCAAGGTGTTTACAACATCCATTATTGCTGTCTTGAGCTCAGCGGGGTCCATGCTTGCTGTGCTATGGCGTTTGCACAATTCACCCAGGAAAAAAGGCGCGAAACGGTTGTCTGCTGCTTTCATGGAGGTAGGGGTGAGGCTGTACCCAGAACCACCCGCGACAATGTTTTTTACCCCATCAGGCACTGGGATCTCAACCCAGAATTCCAAGGGTGGGGGAGACTGCGGGAACTATGGGATAGCTACGGGATAGCTACCCACAGTGCAACGCTCTGGAAATCGACCCCAGCCTTGGTACATGGATGCATACCACTGAATTAATGTGCTTAGTGTGGCCACATGCATTCAACTTTATACAATCTGTTTTAAAAAAACGGTTTCTGTAAAATCGGTATAATCCCATGGTGTAGACATACCTCAAGTCTGAAAAATCAGGACGGGGGTGGAGGGTAATAGGAGCCTAAATTAGAAAGACCCAAAAATCAGGACTGTCCCTATAAAATCGGGACATCTGGTCACCCTACTCGCTAGGGTCCTGGAACTCGTATTTAAATGTCAAAAAAAAGTCTAGTGATGACTGCCATTTCCACTAACACACTTTTTTTGCCTAAATGTCTATTTAGATGGCAAGTTTTTCAGGGCAGGTACCTGTCTTTTTCTCCTCCCTCCTCCATCCCATTTTACATGTGCATAGCACTTCATATGTTCAGAGCCCTATACAAACAATAACACACTAACCCCAGGCGGTAGATAGATAGGTACATATTATTATTCTTACTTTACAGATGGAGAAACTGAGACAATAAATGAAGCAACTTGCTGTAGGCCAAACAGTGAGTCAAGGGCAGTCAGATTTAGAACAATCTCCTGACTCCCAGTCTTATGCTCTTCCCCCAAACTAGACTTCCTAGCAAAGCTTTGGGCACTATATAGTGAATAATAATAACTAGCCCAGATGTGATACTTGATAGTTCATGAATCTCAGGGTGTGGGAGTATCCGTGGTGGGAATGGGGCTGGTTTCCAATTGCTATACCTTGATAACCTCCGCAAATGTAGACCATAAAAACTTTCTTTCTGGCTGAATATGGTATATTGATGTGTCCCCTAATTATAGTCCTGTCTCTGTCACTATCAGGAAGGTCCCGTTGTTTATCTTCTCCCAGATTAGCAGGCCCATCCCAGCTCCTCAGTAACAAATAGGGTGACCAGATGTCCCGATAAAATTGGGACTGTCCCGATTTTGAGGAGTCTGTCCCGCATCCCGACCAGAGTATGGTCCGGATGCCATTTGTCCTGATATTTTGTTTTCTGGTCTTCAGGGGCGGGCCCTTCTGTCTCTGGCAGCAACATTTATTACTCGCCGCCAAAATACTGCCGAAGACCGTCTGCGACTGAAGGGCCCTCCGCTGAATTGCCACCGAACTCCCAGACGGGTGAGTGTAAAAATCACGCCCCCACCCCGCGGCGGTCCTGATATTTTCCCCTTAACATCTGGTCACCCTAGTAACAAAGAAGTAGAAGACTTTGTTTTTTCAGCCCTGCTTGCGGACTGGGGCTCCAGCTGAGCTGTACTTTGTGATGAGGATTCACTGTAGAGAGGTCTGTCTGCTCCATTATTCTGACTGGAATGCTCATTTTCAGCTAAAGCAACAGTTTCTGACAAAGCACTTTTCAATGAGTCTGTCATCACTCTGTTGTTTCCCTTGTCATCACTAATCTCCAGGCTCTTCAAGTGAGGTATTTCATCTGTTCTCTCTGTTGGCAGGACCCAGTTATTTAAATCTACCCCTCTTTGCATTGCTGTTGTGTGCCTTTTGAAGAATAACTCCTCTTCTGATAAACAGGTTTTATTCTTCTGTTGAGATCCATCTGAAAATGCACTGGAATTTGCATGGTGACTTCTGGCCTGATCTGTAGTTTTCTCTTTGGACTGAAGAGAAATAAAATTGTGACAAACCTTACTGCAGCACCATGTCAAAATATGTACAGACTAGGGCCAAATACTGCAATGCAAATGCGCACACTCAATTATCATCAACTTCAGTGGGAGTTACAGATCTGTATCGACTGCAGGGGGTGAACTAGCGGCCTAATGGTAGAATTCAGCATTGTCACATGAAAGACCTAAATTTGAGTCTTTGTCTCTTGTGGGAGTGGTGCAGACAGCACATCAAATCTATGTGGCAATGGGAGGGCCTTGTGTTGCTAAATGGAAAACCCTCCTAGAGGCTAAACTCCCTCATTTTACTTCTTGTCTCTCACTACATCAAATGTCAGCTCCTGTTCCTCATCTGCTGGCTTCTACATAATCTTCCCCCAACCTGAATAGTTGTTTTCATTTCCTTCTGCTTCCCATGTCATTTCCTACACTTTTCCCCATCCCCTTGCCTTTCGTTCCTCTTAAAGTCATGGGCGTTTAAGACCAGAAGGCCTCCTGTACAACCTCCTGTAGATCACAGGTCACCAATATCTCCCAGAACCTGCACGCTAAACCCAACAACTGAAATTAGACTAAATTGTTACAGCCCACAGGAGACTGAACTATTATGTGCCACAGATAGAGCCTGGCAGACATGCCAACTCTTGCGAACTGATCTTGAGAGACACGATTTCTAAGTAAAACTAAGTCTGACTCATGATCTTGTGATAGAACTCTCAAATGTCAGGATTAGGGTTGTCAAACGATTAAAATAATTAATTGTGATTAATTGCACTATTAAACAATAATAGAATATCAATTTATATTATAAATATTTGTGGATGTTTTTCTAGATTTTCAAATATATTGATTTCAATTACAACACAGAATACAAAGCGTAGAGTGCTCACTTTATATTTTTTATTATTTTGTGCTTTCTCCTCTTCCACATCTCTTTTTCCATACTCACTGGTGTTAATCCCTCCTTGTATGGAAGAACACAATGATGTCAGTAATTTTCCCACAAAGGGTGGGAGGGAAGAAAAAGATACTGAGGAAACGCCCTACCCAAGGACCTGTTGGAAAACTCCCTTCACTACATGGGATGGGGGAGATCAAAAGAACCACAGCTGATGGCCTCACCCCCTGAACACATCTTTTGGGCTCTCATCATTGCCCGAGATGTCTTAATTTGAAACCTTACTGATCCTACTATTAAACAAGAGTCTCTTATTGTAAGTCTAGGCTGGACAATTTGGTTGAGTACATTTACACTTTAATCCGAACATTTGTTGTATTTTATTAGAAAAACTTGAAATGCGTATATCAAACCATCTCAAAATACAGCCTAAAACCAAAAAAAGTCAATTGAGTTAAATTCAAACTGCTAGTTCAAGCCTCCTTCTGAAGAGTCAAATTAAAGTACTTCTGAAAGATTTGTAATAGGTTATCAGCTTTTGACAAATGATTAAAATCATGAAAAATGGACCATTTCTTGGAACCATTCTCATGTCCTCTAGCAGTCCTGTATATTTCTTAATAAAGACGTTATACTATGTACTGTCGCTGTTTCTTCGAATGGTGTGCTCATTCCATTCCAAGTATGTGCTGCGCGCCGCGTGCACGCTCGTCGGAAGATTTCCCCTAGCAACACCGCGCGTCGGCAGGACCCCCTGCATGGCGCCTTTTGCGGCACCGCAATATACCCCTTGCCGACCCTGCCGCTCCTCAGTTCGTTCTTGCCGGCTACTCCGACAGGATGGGAAGGAGGCGGTTGGGCATGCAGTATGAGCAACACACTCGAAGAAAAACAACAGTTACAAAGTGATGAAGTCATCTTTCTCTTCGATGCTAAATGCTCAATCCATTTCCAGTAGGTGAACTCCAAGCTACACAATTAGGCGTGTCGCGAGTGGAGACTGCCGAAATGAGAACAGGCCAAACCAGAAGCTCCATTGTCCCTGACTGTTGCACCAATGCGTAATGGGCAGAGAGTGTGTTACGGAACCATGTTAGCTGACACGCATAATGTCGTGGATAGGAACACAAGCGAGAAAGCAATCGAAGCCTGAGCTCTGTGGAATGTCAGTCCACTCGCCTGGAGAGGCTAGCTACAATCATAGCACATTCCTAATGCAGCCATAACCAGACGAGATGTTGAACGAAGACTGCTGACCTTTCATCCTGTCTGCCACGGCAACAAAAAGTTGGGTCATTAACTGCGGAAGACGGCGGTATCGATGAGAACACAACAGCGCTCTACAACATTGAGGGATTAGCTCTGCTCACTCGGATAACATAAGGTTGGAATAAAGACCGGAGGTGAAAAATATTCGTTGGTTTAGGGAAAGGAAAGGAGACCACATGTGGAAGGCAGCTGATGCCGCCACTTCAACACTTTATCCTATAATCGTGTAAGGGATACCACACACTAAGAGCTAAGCTCCGACTTCTTTTCCCTGGCCGATGTACTGTCCACAAGGAACGCCACCTTCCACGATAATACAAAGAGCCAGGTTGCTCCAAGGGTCGAAGGGAGGGTCCATTAGCGCAGAGAACCAGATTAGTGCGCTATAGTGCGGCGCGACCTGGGACAGGCGCTCCAGGCCCTTGAGGCCAACACATCGAGAACCATGGTGAGAGAAAGACGGAGAAGGCCTTCTCCTGCATGGGAACGTCGAACCAAATGCACCAGGCACCGAAGATGAGAGTCAGGCCCTTCTGTTTGAGTGGCCATAACAGATCCACAAGTCACATGGATGGACCTGGGAGGTTACTGTGCGTTCTTGACACCAGCAGAGAAAACCTCTATCCACTTCCCATGAGTAGCTTGGTTGACGGCTTCCTGCTTCCCAGAGACTTTGCTTGCCACCGCAGACGGGTATGTGCTAGAGCAGCGCATGCTCATATGGCTTCAACCACCATGGACCAGCCGTCAGGAGATTGGAGTCGGGATGGAAGTCCTTGCCGTGCCTGGATATCAGTCCTGATGGATCGGCAGAGAACGGGCTGATCTATGAATAGTCCAGCAGAGTGTAAACCAGTGTTCCTATCTCGGCATCAGAATTACTCGAGCCTGTCCTGCGCAGCCACTAGGTACTTATGTACCAGCGGAAAAGGTGGAAGCACTATAGAAGTGGGTTGACCAGACAGAGGAAGCATCAATCGAACCCGGCGAGACGCGAAAGGAGCAGAAACGTGGTGCACTTCCTGTTGCTGCGTAGTGAAGAGTCTATCTGTGAAAGCCCCACCTCTGAAAGAGAATGGCTATTCGGCGGAGACCACTCTGGGCCAGAAAGGACCTGCTGAGTGGTCCGCTAAGGTTTGGACTCCGGAAGGAAGGAGGCCACCAATCCATGAATGGCATACAAAACGTCCAGAGTCTATCGCCTTCCTGACAAAGAGGAAGAGCGGCCCTCCCTGCTTTGTTTGTTATTGCATCGCGTGTTGTCCGTGAGCACTAGAAAACAAGCCCTCGCAGGGACGAAGAAATGCTGACAGCCGAGGCGGACCGGCTCGAGCTCCCGATGTTTATATGCACGCAGCTCCTGAGCGCCAGAGGCCTGTGTCCGACGAACCCCATGTGAGCCCCCCCCAGTACCTGTTGCCCACGATATGCAACGGTTGCCTGGGTGAAACGCATGCCGGAACAAACACACCAGGGAGTCTTGGCCCCAGCGAGGGAGTGCCAATACGCTTCTGTGAGTGTGCGAAGACATCCATGTGCTGTCCCTGCTATGGGCGTAAACGCGAGCTAAAACCAGATTTGCAGTGACGAAGCGGAGCTGTGTGTTCTTGAGTGACAAGTGCAGGGCCGCCATGTGATCCGAGAGCTGAGACCAGACTCGAGCCAGTTCTGGGAAGGCAAGTAGGCTCTCTAGGCGGAGACTATTGCTTTGGAACCGGCCTGCGGGAAGTCAGGCTGTCCCTCCGCCGCTGAAGTCCAAAGACAGCCCCATGAATTCTTATCCTCTGAGTTGGAAAACAAAGGATGACTTGTCGAAGTTGAGCAAGAGCCCAAAGCTTCGAACATGCTCCCTGATAAGCGGCCTATCTGCGCTACGACCTGGCCTCTGAGACTCATGAACAAGCAGTCGTCCAGTAAGGGAAACACATATGCCTTGTCGATGGAGAATTGGCCACTACTGCCATACATTTTGTGAAAACACGCAAAGGCAGAGGGAAAGGCGAAGGGCAGACGTGGAATATATATAGCGTCCCGTACCACAAACGCGCATCGGAGCTGTCCTGTGCGGGGTAACTATACATGAAATACGGCGTTACCACGAGAGCAGCAAAACCAGTCTCCCGTCCAGGACGCCGATAATTAGTCCCAAAGGAAACCATACGAACTTCAAAATCTTAAGACAATTGAGCCCGCGGCATGGTGGTAGGATGGTCAAGCCGCCTTTCACTTGGGGATTTAAAAATAACGGAGTAAAACCCCTGCCCCTGCGAAACATCTTTGATAGGTACCTCCTCTATGCTCCCCTTCGATTCGAGAAGCGTGTGACCGCTGGCAGGAGATGCTCCGTGAAGAGCGGGATCCCTGAAGAGGGACGGGAGGGAGGAGGCGAAATAAACTGGAGATGGTAACCAAACTCCACCGTGCGCAAAACCCAACGATCTGAAGTTAGTCGGGTCCACGCCAGGAGGAAGGGAGAAAGGCGGTTGGAAAACAGGAAAGGAGTCCGGGAAAGGACTGGTGCTCTGCTCTCGATCGCGCCTTCAAAAGTTTTGTTTTGGTCCCGACGGTGGTTTGGTGGAACCATTACTTTGTCCCCCTTGGGAACCAGACTGACGTCTCTGGTTTACCCGGCCCCGTCTTCTGTTAAAGTCCTGACGAGGGCGTGGTGGGGGGAGGGGCGTTGAGGTTGTGCCCGGAAGGACCTCCATTGGGTTTGTGGCGTGTGCATGCCCAGGGAGCGCATTATAATGCGGTTGTCCTTAAAGCTTTGGAGCCTTGGGTCCGTTTTATTGAAGAAGAGACCCTGCCCCTCAAATGGGAGGTCTTGAATCATGTGTTGCAGTTCGGGAGGTAAGCCGGAGACCTGCAACCATGAAATTCTCCTCATTGTGACCCCTGACGCGACGGTCCTAGCCGCTGAATCTGCGGCGTCGAGCGCGGCCTGCAAGGAGGTTCTGGAGATCTTTTTTCCCTCCTCAAGGAGGCTCTGGAACTCAGGGCGGGAGACTAGCGGGACCAGCTCCGTGAATTTGCCATGGACTGCCAGGTATTAAAATTGTACCTACTGAGCAGCGCTTGTTGGTTGGCTACACGCAACTGTAGACCCCCTGCGGAGTATACCTTGCGTCCCAGTAGGTCCATACGCTTAGCCTCCCGCGATTTTGGGGCGGGGGCTGACTGACCATGGCGCTCCCTCTCGTTCACAGACTGTACGACCAGAGAGCATGGAGGGGGATGGGTGTAAAGGTAGTCGTACCCCTTAGAAGGTACCATATACTTCTTCTTCACGCCTCTGGCCGTCGGAGGGATGGACGCCGGAGACTGCCAGATGGAGTCCACCTTAGCCTGAATCGAGCGGATAAAAGGCAGGGCCACCCGCGTCGGGGCATCCGAGGACAGAATGTCCACGACAGGGTCCTCCACCTCGGGAACCTCCTCCACCTGGAGATTAATGCTCAACGCGACGCGGCGGAGCAGGTCCTGGTGAGCTCGAAGGTCGATGGGGGGCGGGCCCGAAGTTGAAGTACCCGCCACCGCCTCATCCGGCGAGGAGGAGGAGGAGAGACCGGGGACCACAGGTTCCTCCTGAGGATCTTGCTCCAGAGGGGGGGCCGTTTCTGGGGCGGCCTCGGGGTCCTGGGTCGCGGTTGAAATGTCGTCCTCTGGTGCAGGAGGACGACTGACGGTGGCTTCTGGTACCCGAAGGGCGGAAACCGCAGATCGCGACACCGTGGCGGGGTTGCCTTGAGCTTGGTGGTATGCCCAAGGCGTCCAGAAGGACCATTGCGGCGGTTGTTCCAGTCCCTGGGGAGGAAACGTGTATGAGGGTCCACATCGCCATAGAGCGCGCTGTCTGGGCGGGAGGAACCCGACGGGTGTCTCGACGGCCAAGGCGGAGCGGATAGTCCGTGCGACTGGTACCGGACGTCACTTCGCGGGGGAGAACGGTACCGGGAATCGTACCGATGCCGAGACCAGGACTGGGACCTACGACCACCACGGTGCTGGGAGGTCGACCGGGATCGAGAGTAACGATAGCGGGATGGACTCCGTCGAGAGCGGTGCCGGGAGGCCGACCGTCATGTTGAGTGCTGGTCCGGGGAACGGGACCTGGACCGGTGCCGTGAGTATGACCGGCGCCGAGAGTGGGAACGGTGCCGGGACTGCGAGAGGCGTCGGGAAGGTGAACGGCGATGCGAGTGGGAGCGGTGCCGAGACCTCGACCGCGACCGGTGCCTGTCCGCTGCTCCGAGAGACATTGGTCGGAGCATAGCCGGCTTCCCCGTTGACGAAAGGACCTGGACCTCCGGCGGTCCGGGCGGCGGTTGAGGCAGGGACCAGGCTCAGTTTAAGCGGCTATCCAGTTCACCGTCGCCGTTTGCAAAAGTCTCCCGCGCTCAGTGGGTAACAGCGAGACTTCCCCCACAAAAAAGGCATGCGCCGGGGAGGCCCCTGTCTTGCCACCCAACTCGCGGCTTCTTGCCTGGCCGGAGTCGACGGTGCTGGAACCGGTGCCGCCCGGCAGATGCCGTGCGGCCGGGCACTTGTTTCCCATGCTCTCACAGACTGCGTGCCAGAACTGCAGACCGCGGAGCCTTCGATTCTTCGCTTCGGCGAATGGGCAGCCGCGCCGAGGCCTGACTTCTGCCGCCACGACTGTTGGCTGCTTTGGTGTTCTGGCCCTGCCCGGCTCCGCCGCTCCCGGTACCGGCCGTCTCCCGGTGCCGCGGAAGAACTTCTTGCCCGGTGCGGACTGCCGTGCGCTCGTCCGGAGGCTGCAGGGCAGGGCCGCCTCCATCAGGAGCTGCTTCAAACGCGAGTCCCGCTCCTTTTTTGTCCTTCGGCTTAAAGACTTACCCAGATACGACACTTTTTCCGTAAGCGGGAATTCCCCCCAGGGACACCTCAGGCAACAATCATGGAGGTCTCCCGTTGCATCGGCCGACGGCAGGCAGAGCACTGTTTGAAACTGGGAGAGCCAGGCATGAGCCCGGGTCCCGGGAGGGGCGAGGAGGATTAAACCTCAGCCCTCAAACTATATACAAAAACTACACTAACTACTACTAGTAACTACTAAGAATTAAACTAAACTATAACTATAACTATGAACTAGAGACGAGAACGGGTGAAACGCTAGGGAAGTGGAGGTCAGCTAAGCCGCACTCCACTGTTCCAATGACCGACACGGGCGGTAAGAAGGAACTGAGGAGCGGCCGGGTCGGCAGGGGTATATATGTGGTGCTGCAAAGGCGCCACGCCAGGGGGCGCCTGCCAACCCGCCGGGTGTTGCTAGGGGAAAATTCTTCCAACGAACGTGCACGCGGCGCGCGGACACCTACTTGGAATGGATATGAGCAAGCACTCGAAGAAGAACTAACACATATTAAGGCCCAAATCCTGATTGCCTTACTTACATAAATAGTTCCACTGAAGTCAATATAAAAAGACTAGCATGAATAAGTGAACTACAGTATGGTTCACACTTCCTCTGGGGCTCACAATCCCCAGACTAAGAACTCTCGATCTACAGTAATGGAAATATTTACATGAGTAAAGCAAGGAAGACTGGGCCTTAACTATACTTTTTATTGCTTAATTGTATTATTAGTTAGTACACTGAAATTCTACTGTTTTAAATTGAGCAAGGAAGAAAAAACGTTTTTGCAGTTAAAATGTTTTCATTGTCTTTATTCGCTATTTTTCGGAAATACTTTAGATTTGTTTCCATAGCTCAGGAAGTTAACTCACCTCAGCCCACTTAGAGCTGACAGCTTTGTACAGAGATTGCTGGGAACATGAAATCTCTGGGGAGAACAATTCCTGAAGGGTTTTGGATGATGTCTGGCTGTTCAAATTACTGGGCTGCTGAAAATACAGAAACTTTTTATTAGAAATTTAAATTTTTTCTCCAGATTTAAATTTTAGGGACATGATTTGGTTCACTGAGTTTGAATAAACTGTTACTATGGACCTTATACACTGAAATTATTACTTTAGTAGAACACAGTTTGTCTTTACAGTTTGTAGAGTATCAAAATGCGAGGTATATACCAAAGCAACATGCATTTATGAACAGCAGGCAGGGGTTAAACTGATGGAAAAAAAGTAGAGATTTTCTTCAAAGCTCTATCTTCAACCAAACTCTACCTACCAGAGATGCTACAGTGTTACACCATACTTGTTACACCACAATGAAACAAGTTGAAAAGTGAGGGATTGTTTAAATTAAGTGAATGTTATATCATCTTTCTCATTTATTTGTAAAGGAATGCAGCTTTGTAATGTCTGATTACATATATCAGGGATGGCCAAACTTACTGACCTGCTGAGCTGCATATGATGATCTTCAGAAGTTAGAGAAGATGTCTCCCAAATTAAGCTCTTAAACTGGCCTATTTGAGCATTTACACAAGCACATACACAAGGTAATTAGATATTTGTCTGCTCATATCACAAGCAACTCACCTTGATACTGAATATTTTTAAACATTAAAATAAAATATGATCTTGGAATTGCCAACAATCAAAAATGTACAGAAGTATAAGAAACAAAAACAATGTTTCTGATTTAAAACAATACCTTTTTAACTCTTCCAGACCATTGGTAATTTCTGCTAATCAGGCCATTCCAGCACTTTTGAAAAACATATGTTTTGATTTCTCTCCCTCCAGAGAAGTCTGCTGTATAAATTCTCGGAATAGACTCCATATGCTGAACTGTCCTTCAGCCAGTATCTTTCAATGAGAAGTAAAGAGGTCACATGAGTTCATTAACCTATTAGAATCTGTGTCAATATTTACAAAACATGCACATTAATTACAAAATATTTAGTCGTGTTTTGGGATATATGTGACAACTTG
The DNA here is from genome assembly GCF_003597395.2 of Chelonoidis abingdonii. Lineage (NCBI taxonomy): Eukaryota > Metazoa > Chordata > Testudines > Testudinidae > Chelonoidis > Chelonoidis abingdonii. The sequence continues at coordinate 82,013,293 of NC_133773.1, forward strand.
CTCTGTGTGTGTGTGTGTGTGTGTGTGAAAAATATTTTTTAAAAAGTGCATTTAGTATTTGTAAAATGTGTTAACCTGCTATTTTTTAGAAAGTGCATTTAGTATTTGTAAAATGTGTTAATCTGCTTACTCAATGTGGTACTTGCCCTGAGGAACTATATGCAACCCAATCCTGTAAACAACCTTATTCACTACATGACCCTAGTTTATTTGCCTAGGATCATCCATCCCGAGCACTGTATGAGGCAGGAAACCTTGTGGTGGGGAAAAGTATGTGATCATTTAGTTAGAGTATCACAGTGTCGTGCACAAGAGGGCAGCCTTCATTCTGGTATTTCCTCACTTTTGAGTGATTGACTTTGCAACCTTAGCACTAGATTTTTTTTTTTGTATGTGAGATTATATAGGCTATTATAAGGAAAAGATATAGGATGGTGGGGAGGGGGGAGATGAAAACAAAACCATGGTGTATATCAGTAGTTTAGCTAAAAACTTGTAATACTCTTGTGACAATATTCATTGGAGAAAAAAAAATAAAACTGATACTATAACATCTTGAGGCAGCTACAGAGGCCATGTACTTAGCCCACTGATGAAAATCTGATGTGTTATAATAGCAAAGGGGAACACCTTTTCCAGGTCAAGGGACCAACAATCTTCCAGTTAGTAGAGATCGAACAGTTCCCTATGCTGGAGACTGTATCTCACTAGATGAAAATGTTTTTACATTATTTTCTTTACAAGAAATGATAAAATATATTACTGACACAAAGACACTTATTTCATTTAAACTTAAGTCTACTCTTAAAAGTGAGTCTACATAAGATGTATCATAGAGTTTGTCTCTCAATGACACCATAACAGATGCTTGGATTATGAGAAAAAAATCTATTCTGAATATGTAAATTCACCATGAAAGTAACGTTGAACTCTATTTCTGGTAATTATCAGTGACAAAGGCTGCAGACAAAATTATGCCCCCAGACACCTGCACAACCCTATCAGTCGCCAATAAAGTGATGCAGTTATAATTTTGCCTGCTGTCTCTGCCATACCTTCTAATGCTGTGACTTTATCAGCTCTCATAACCCAGGCAGCTTGGGATCCAAACCCAGATGAGAGAGAGAGATCCAAATGTCAGAAATCTGGGGAATGGGACAAATTTATGTATTAAGCACTTGAAATCACACATGCTACCAACATGGGTGTTGATACTATGGTGATGTGAGCACCAGCATATAACCTCTAAGGTATATTGGGGTTGGAGGAAGCCCTTTGAGTTTTACAAAGACCATCTGAACCAAACAGTGATTGGAGTTAGACTGTTATGTGACCTGTTTTGGGGTCATTCCTCACTCACTCTGGGCGCTGGTACACAGTGGATGCAGTCTGTTGTTTCTGTCATCTTCATTAAATCTCTTAACATGCTCACCAGTGCCTCAGCCAAAATAAATACTCCCTGGAGCTGTTCTTATGGAGCATGTTGGTGAGTGTGAGAGACTCGATTTTCAAACTGAAAAACTGACAGCTAGGACAGTCTATTTTGGTGCAGTCTGGGAAGCTAGCACAGGAGCATTTATAATGGTGGGAAGAGCAGTATAAAGGGCCCCTCTGCAGCCATGTAACATCCAGACCTCCTTTCCCCACAAATCCTCTCTCATTTCAAAATAAATCTGGACCCATGATAAACAGAAAAGGAATATCTTAGAAAGATAGGAAACAGTATCTATGCTTCAATCTTTTGTCTCATCCTATCATCACTGAATTTTCAGCGCTGTAGCTGGAGGCCCAGCTTTTAAGATTCTGGAGCAATGCAGATTGATTGTCCTCGTTCCTTCTGAGTTTTGTGCTATATTGTGAATTTGTCTTTTGCTCATTTTCTTCTCTAATTTCCTCTAATGCTCCCTTGTTCCATCCCTAATTCTCACCCTTATAATATTTAGTTACTTAACCTTTATACTTTACATGCTGTACAAACATTTCCTCCTCACTCTCTGCTGCTCCTATTCACTCTCATATTTGGTTTCAGGCCTGGGTCTACACCTGACATTTAGATTGACATAGTTACATGGCTCAGAGGTGTACAAATCTCACACCCCTTAGTGCTGTAGCTATGCCAAACTCCCACTGCAGACACAGCTAGGCTGAGAAAAGAATGGTTCTGTTGACTGAGAGGGAGTGTCTATGCTATAGCACTGCACTGGTGTAGCTGTGCCCCTGTAGTGCAGACATAGCCCCAAGTCCTTTCCTCAGCCGGCTTCCTATTGTTTCCTCTGTCTCCCCAAATGCTAATATGAGAAGCATGGGCACAATCACTGCCTGAATGTGGTGGCGATGCAGCTGAGTTTCTACGGGCTTGCCAGCAACACTACTACTGCCTGAAATCAGAGTAAGTCTTTGTGAATTTGACTAATAGGGGGAAGAGGGGAGTAGTAACACACGACAGGTCTTCTGGTGATGGCAATACAGTTTCTGCAAGGCATACATGCACTTAGTCATGCTGCTGTCCATGTTTTCCCAATTCTGCTTTTTTGCAGCTAGTGCATCCTGGATATAGAGTTCACAAAAGCCCAGGACAAAACATTGCTTGTATAACTGACAAGAACATCCAGGCAGATCCTGACAAAGCAGATGTTCTGGGTTTGTCAAGACACAATCACCCCAAAGCAAAGGATATACATGAACTGTGTTGCTGCCTCCTGCCATGGAGAGGCTGGGAAATGCACTACCTAGCAACCTGGCAAGGGATGAAGGGAAAGGAACGTAGCAGAGAAGGGAAAAAAATGTGATCTGATGCTGAGATGTTTTGTTTATTTTTCTAGATAGAAAATGAAATAAGTTTTAATGTATACAACTCTGTTCAAATTTTAGCGTGCCTCAGCTAAAATACCTTCACATAGTATTCAGGGATAAATAGAATTATTCTAAAGTTTACCATAGACAAAAGGTGGCTCACCAACAAGCTACTAGAATAGGAATGCATTTTAGTGTTCAGAAAACAATTTTCATTTGAAGTATTTTTTCTCTAACAAATATAGTACTAAAAAAAAGAGACAAAAACAAAAACCAACCCCAACCCTTCCACTCAAGAGAATGAATCTATCAAATTTCTGCTCTTCAAAGCATTGTAAAATTAAGAGGAGGAATCAGAATTTGGTTTAAGGTGTGGCTGTGGCATTACATATCTTGCCTAAAATAGTAAAAACAACTATTCTACATAGTTTCTATTAAGGAAAGAGTACTGGTAAAAGAAATATGTATAAGGGTCAAAGTAAGTATTGTTTATACTCCATACTTTACTAAGTTCTAAAGACTTTTTAATATTGCTTTCCACTGATGAAGAACTACATAAATCCACTCTTTCCTCTTCATTCCATCTGATAAAACCCTCTTCTGAGCTTTTGATCACTCTGCACACTGGATATTGCAACTTCTTTTCTCTGGCATTCCTCACTCATCTTCCTCTTTCACTTCACTACAAAAAAACCACTCCAACTTTACCAGATATTATGGCCCTACGCTCAAGAAACCATTACCCCAGCAAATTCACAGGTTGCATGACCACCCTATTCCTAAATGCTACTGGTTTACCAAGTGTCATAAAGGTACTTTTCTTTCAACACGGTTTTAGTTCAGCTGCCAGTAGCTGAGATCCCTTACGTTCAATGAATGTCTGTCCAGCATGAAGTACTGGAGCTTCTTTTTCAGTTATAAGAGTTTAGCTCTTGTATAATATCAAATGCTTAATTCCAAATGCATTTTCCTTCCCCCTCCCTCCAAGCCCCATGATAAGCCATTTTCTGTTAGAACAAATAACATTACCTTTCCAGCTCCCCAAGAAACCAGCAAGTGTACAGGGCTGAATTGTTCCTTATCCAGACTACTGTCTTAAAGACAAGCTTGTTACATCTACTCAATTAGCAGAAAGAGAACAGAGCTGGAAGACAGCTCGTTTTGCAGTCACTGATCTCCTTGGGGTATGAAGTGCCAGGATAACTTCAGAACAGCCCATACCCTAGAAGCCAGCCCAGGCAGCTGATGATCAAGCAGTTCAGGAGCCACATGCTGCACAGAAAGGCAAGTAAATGTAGTACAGCAATAAGAAAGGAAGAGGCAGGAGGTGGTTCCTGTTTGTTACACCCCCCCCACATACACACACACTAACAACTGATCTATTCAGATAATTGTCATGGTTACTAAATTTATACAACAAGGAAATGAATGAAGTGCTCAGGAGCTTTTGAATAAAAATACTGAATCCCTTCTGAACCTGGGAGAGATTAAAGTGTGTTTTTTTCCTCCTCTGAAATAGACCAGCACACCGAAGGGACTTTCTCCTAAGGTGTTATTGCCTTTGTGGTGTTCTTATCTTGATTTCTTATACAAAAGTACTTTTAATTTAAGAAGCCAAGCAATATATTTGCAGCAATAAGTATTCAGTTTGTCAAACATTTGCTTTCTCCAGATGATGTAATCTTATCTAGTCTTTTAATTTTTGATAATTGTGGTTCAAAGGTGAAAAACCACATTTGCTGATGATTAAAATTCCATCAGAACTAATGGGTTGGTGGTTTCTTTATTAAAAGAACCTGCACATTCAAATCCTGTTCACTTTTGGTTTGCACTGACCTATACATCATTCCAATACAAAGTGCAACACCTTAAATCATTATTTGAATAGGGACTTGTCAGATCCCACTGTTTTTATAGGTCTCCTGGACCTCTCTCTCGTTTGTTGGAATTTGCAACTGCATTCATGTTTGCAGTTTATAAGCCCTCTAGTGGTATATCAATAACCTATACTGTTCAATAGTCAAACAAGCCCATTGGCTGAAAATGTAAAGTTAATTTACGCTACTGTCTTTACGGGGGACCTCTCTAGTACTTGGCTGCTCAGAGGCATGACTCAGCCCAAGTCTTCTAGAAGCACTCAGTCTGCATCCTTAACACTAAATTTTGTGATTATTACATGCAATAGGGTGCACTTTTTAAATGAACTGTGGTTGCTGGATGCACACTTTGAGCATGACATGCAGCTCAGCAAATGTGTATCTGATTGCTGCACTCCCAAAAGTGAGAAAGACTGAGTCCAAAATAAGGGAACTGCAACAATTATACTGAAAAGTATAGAATGCACATACTTAAGAAAAAAGCATTCTCTTGACAAGTTTAAGAATCTTTCTTCATAATGGGAGGTATTTGATGCAAACCTAAATATACAAATATATGCACAATAGGTATTATGCAAGAAGCCTCACACCATGGCAGATAAATAAGCATTTATTAAGCTCAAAATCTCATATTAAATGACATTAAGGCATTTAGTATTCAGTTACCATTTATACAGTAAAGAGGATTTTTTTTCTTTGATATAAGATAACAAACCTGTACAAAAAATGTTTTCCAGCGTGGGAGAGTGGTTATTTTTTTCCCTAGTGTCCTGTAATTCATACAATAAAATCCTCAAAGTAAACCACTGATTATCCAATGGAAAAAGCCACCAAATCATAACATTCAGAAGTTCACTATCAGTAGGACAGCTCCACACAAACACCCTGACCTCCTCTAAAAATATACATGAGGAGGACTACAACAGACACACACTGGGCTGAACTGACAACACATACTGGTATTGTAACCATTTGTTCTTTCACTCTGAATTTGTCTAGACTAGGGTGTGTGGTACTTTTTGCACTAGCATTTACAAGTGTCACATGTTGCTATTTTCTCTACCCTTATCTAGCTGAAACTTTGAGCTAGTTAGTCAAAATCACACAGCAAGAAACTTACTCTGATTTCAGGCAACAGTGTTACTGGCAAGCCTACAGAAACTCAGCTGCATCACCACATGCAGGCTGTTTAACTTGAGTTAAAACAAGACCAAAAGCTTCAGACTTTGTCTACACTAGCACTTCTGCTGGTAAAACTTTTGTTGGTCACAGGTGTGGAAAAAAATCAAACCCCTGCCTGGCATAAGTTTCACCAAAAAAAGCGCCGGTGTGGACAGCGCTGTCTGTGGGAGACTCTCCCGCCAACATTGCTACCACTGCTCATTGGGGGTGGTTTAATTATGCCAGCAGGAGAGCTCTCTCCCATCGTCATAGAGCAGCTACATTGGAGGCCTTACAGCAGCATAGCAGCAGTGATACAAGTATCCTGCCGTAAGGTTGGTAGTGTAGACAGAGCTCTCCCCTGGTGACAAAGTGCAGCTACACTGCACACCTTACAACAGAGCAGCTGTAGCACCTCAGCCGCACTGTTGTAAGGTGTGCAATGTAGACATAGCCTAGACCTAGACAAATCATTTGATCATAATTGCGTTGTGTTCCCTTTCTGCATTTGTAGAGGAACAAATCAAGAAGGCTTTGTTTAAAGGGAGTTTATTTTAAATGAACTATGCTGTCAAGTGATTAATCACTTTTAATATTTTTATTCCACTGGAATGAGAACTTCACGAAATGGTCACAATATCAGAGGATTCATTAACAGAATTTTACTATATTCTTACTACAGAGTAAAACAATATAAATTAACACTTCATATTTCACTATTCTTTTCAGCATTTGACAGTTAGAAACCAAATAGGCTTTCTAAAAGTTCAATATAAAAATGTCACACTTCTCTTTCCTTTAAGGCAAAATTTTGTTTGTGAAGAAAAATGTAATACCAGAATAATCTCTGGATAAATGTCTGTGCTCAGGTTTAATAGTTAGGAAATTGTCCTTTTATAAAACGTTCCACTCTGACAAGAGGAAAAAGCTATTAAGAGAAAGATGTTGACCCAAATTGCACTGTATTAAAAGGTGAAGTTTCCTTGTATGAAAGTCCATTACTCATCATCTTTAGAACCCGTTTTGCTTAACTATAAAAGAAAGAAAAAATGTTCAGACATACTGCATTTATTAGGAACTATATTTCTATTTTACACTACATACAGGCATATTAGGCTGAGTTTGTACTAACAACTGAACGCATCAAATTCAAATGACTCTCAAAACCAATCTTACAGCTTATACATTTATGACTCATTGTCCTCTGAACTTAAGACTCTGCTTTCCCATATTTTCATGAACTATTTTACATCCAAAACATATTCTACAGTTAATCTCAGAACCAGTTTAAACTTCGTTAAAAACATTAGCTGAAGTTATTGTTTCCATTTAATAAGAAAAGGCTGATACCAGTCCACAAACATTTTGGAAAGTCAAACAGATGCAGTTCTTAAAAGTGTCCCACACATTTCTGCAACAATTGTCATGAGCGGATTATTTAGAGTTTAAAAACTTTGACAGTGCCCATTTGCTGCAGTTTCAACACTATGCTCAAAAGTATTCTGACAAAGGGTTATACCAATGTTCAATCAAATATGTTTTGTTATAAAGTAGAACTTGTTAAAAATAGCAATGTTAATTTATATTCCAGCGGCAGAGTAATGGGGTGGAAATGGCAAATGGAGGAACTAACAGACCACTATTGTGTGTTTCCTTGTACTACCCATTCTGTCTGTATCCATCTGTCTCTTGTCTTATAGTAAGATTGTAAGCTCTATGGAGTAAGGACTATCTTTTTTTGTTTTGTTGGTACATCCCCTAGTACAGTGGGATCCTGATCAATAATTAATAGTGGGATGGGGAAGAATACTTTGTGGGGAGACTAAGGCAGGGGGTGCAGGCATGCAGGAGACAATGTGGGGCTGCTGCTTAGGAGAAACACAACTGAAGTGGCTCCTTGCTTCTACTTTTCCAGGGCCCTGTAAATCCTGGCTGCATCCCTATTAGTTGCCCATGTGAAGACAGCATGTTCTGGAATTCATAGCTAAATTACATACTGAAAGTTCTCACCTCAAAACTTCATTTGAAATGCTCAAAAGATACATTCCTCCTTTAAACTCAAGTTTTAAGACAGTTAATGCTTTCACATTGGATATATCTTAAGTTTCAGAAGAAATGTGAATTTTTAAAGCCTTGTAAGGGATTATCCTTAGGCTCTACAGAGAAATGGGTAACCACAGTCACAGATTTTTTTTTCAAAACGATTTCTAAAACTTGAAAATACTTACATGCTGGATGTATACAGAAATTAATCAGTCAAATCCAAATGTTGTTAGGAAGAAAAGCAAAAAGACAGATTAAATATAATTTATCATTATATCTGTAGAAAAACATAGTTTCACAGTTGTAATAGTCATGTTACCTTAATTACATCCACCCAGTTCCATCCTCGAGGAAGCTCCCCTTTGTGATCTATAGAAGAAGCAGGGTTTATTTTCAGCTCTCAGACAACAACAGCTAGACTCCAGCAAGATGTCATATCTTTAAAAGCTGAACTCTCATATTACTGATCTGGCCAACACAATATCCAACAAGCAAATGCATGGAAAGCAAGGAACTCACAGTACTATCTTGAGGCAGGTGTAGCATGCAATGCTGTGCAAACTTCCCCATTCAGGAATTGAGGTGAATAAGCAGACCTAACTGCCATATTACTGCTATGTCAGTTAGTTTCTGCTTCAGGCTGTTGTCACTGGTGAAAAATTGTTTAGCTTTATGAGCAAAGCAAGTGAAGACTGGGATGACACCCAATTCATTCTCACTCATGACCCAAGGTGTATCTGAATCTGTCTTTGAAGGTACGAAACTATCCTGAACACATTGCACCATTTTCCTCAAGTGTGGAAAAGGAGGAGACAACTATATTGCACAAACCTGTTTTGTCTGCTAGCTTTCGTTTCTGCGTTTTGGACAACTGCTCCTTTTTGTCTCTTTTCTTACTTGGTGGGACTATTTCATGAGTTCCAACTGAGATGTTATTGCCTACAGATGTCTGAGGAAAAAAAAAGTCTAATTTAAATCTCTCTCCAACAGTGACTGAACTGGCAACTGATATCTAGGTATCACCCTGATGGGTAAACTACAAATATTTGATTATGTCTGATTTCTTATTGAGACATCCCAAATATTTTAATTACATTAGTACAGAAAGATGCCTGTGTTTTATCACACAACCACCATGACGACAGCAGTTAGTTTACAAGTAGTAATAATGTTTCTAATGTGCTTGTGACAGGTTAGATCACAGAACTCCCTTTGGAAGCTGCCATCTGATGTGCCAAGACTACCTCTGCCCCTGCTTTCCCTGCCAGCTCGGGACACAGACCCAGAGTGTGAATTACTTGCCCCAAACAGCTGCAGGCTTAACTGAAATTAGCTGAGAGAAGTGTTGTTGTCTTTAACATTCAAATGCCCAAACTCCCAGTGCGATCTTAACCCCAAATAAATCCATTATACCCCGTATAAAGCTTATACAAGGTAAACTCATAAATTGTTTGCCCTCTATAACACTGATCGAGAAATGCACAGCTGTTTGCCCCCCAGGTATTAATACATACTCTGGGTTAATAAATAAGTAAAAAATGATTTTATTAAATACAGAAAGTAGGATTTAAGTGGTTCCAAGTAGTAATGGACAGGAAGAAGTGAATTACCAAGTATAATAAAATAAAACACGCAAATCTAAACCTAATACAGTAATACAACTGAATACAGGTAAAAATCTCACCCTTAGAGATGTTTCAATAAGTTTCTTTTCTCAGACTGGACACCTTCCTAGTCTGGGCCCAATCCTTTCCCCCCGGTACAGTTCCTGTTCCAGCTCAGGTGGTAGCTAGGGGATTCCTCATGATGGCTGCCCCTTTGTTCTGTTCCACCCAGTTATATATCTTTTGCATAAGATGGGAATCCTTTGTCCCTCTGGGTTCCCATCCCTCCTCACTGGAAAATCACTAGGTTAAAGATGGATTCCAGTTCAGGTGACATGATCACATGTCACTGTAAGACCCCAAGCCTTCATTCCTCTAGTCTGACTCACAGGAAGGCTTGCCTGCAAACAGAGCCATTCACAATCGTCCTGGTTGATGGGAGCCATAAAGATTCCAAACCACCATTAATCGCCCAACTTTTGCATAATTACAATAGGCCCTCAGAGTTATTTCATATTTCTACTTTTAGATACAAGAGTGATACATTTATAGAAATAGGATGAACACACTCAGTGGATTATAAGCTTTGTAATGATACCTTACAAGAGACCTTTTGCATGAACCATATTCCAGTTACATTATATTCACGCATTATATGATTTTATAAAAAGATGCTAGAGTGCAATGTCCCAGTGCTTACAGTGGTAGCTTGAAAAATTACTTCCATAACCCCTGCAATTGCATATGTCTTGACTATTGCTTAGTGGGGATAGAAGTGGTTCCCTGTCAGTGTTGCCAGTATAACTAACCAGTTTAAAAGATCAGTGAAATGAGTTGGAAGTGTGGATCAGACTCCCTACATGCTCATACAATTCTTTACTCACAGCACAAATATACAATGCCACAAGGGCTATTTATAATGCTGCTTGTACAGTAGAGCCAAAATGGAACGGCTGAGAGAGTCCACAGAAGGAACCTGTGTGATTCTAGCATTGTATAATCATACTGTCTTTCAGTCATTTCCAAGGAAGGTTTCAGTAATGTGTTTGAGCAAAACGCTGTCACTTTAAGCAGAGTTAAAATTTCAGTTTCAAAGTCAAACATGAACCAACTCCGCAAAAACTAACTTTTTCAACTAACTTTGTCAGTTTATTTTCAAACCAAGGGGAGGTCTACACTTAAAAACTGCATTGGCACAGTTACACTGATGCAGCACTTTAATGAAGATGCTCTATGGTGACAGGAGAGAGTTCTTCCAGCTGCATAGTCAATCCACCTTCCCTAGAGGTGATAACTGTGTTGATGAGAGAAGCTCTTTCTCCAACACAGCACTGTCTACCTCGGAGGTTAGGTCGGTATAACTGTCACTCGGAGTGTGGATTTTTCATATCCTTGAGTGACTTTTAATAATACCAACGTAAGACTTTGTCTACACTGGCACTCCACTGAATGACAAAAGTTGTAACAACAAAAAGCACCAGTGTGGACAGCACTTCATCAGTGGGAGCTGCACTCCCAGCAATGAAGCTACCACCCCTTGTTGGGGGTGGTTTTAATTTTGTTGGTGACTACATAACGCACCTTACAATGCTGCGGCTGCAGCGGCACAGCCACATCATTGTAAGGTGGGCAGTATAGACATAGTGTAGACGAGCCCTTAGGCTATTGGCTGGATTGATGGGAAGTGATTAATCCAGCAGGGTTCGATTTATCGTGTGTAGTATAGATGTGATAAATCAACCATTGATCGCTCTAGCATAGACTCCGGTACTTCACCTCCACAAGAAGCACAAGGGGAATCAACGGGAAGACACAGCGGTGAGTACATCTAAGTATGTCAACTTCAACGTTATTCACGTAGCTGAAGTTGCTTAACTTAGCTCAATCCCTACCCCTGTAGTGTAGACTTTAGAGTGTGAACTCTGTTAAATTCAAGGCTCTTGAGAGGTCTGAAAACGAAGGCCCTTTATTTGTTTTCAAAAGAGTACATTTACTGCTCATTAAGAAGGAAACAGTCATGGAGTGTGAACTCTTATTAACACACAAAAAAAACCCCTCAGGTACAGTACACCTCTAAGGTCAAAAGCACCATTTAGTTCTCATACCCATTTGATCCTTGGCCTCTTTAGTAAGGTGGATAAAAGATCTGAATTACTTCCAGAAGGTTGTAATTGTATTTCCAATACTGACACTTGTCCTATAGGAACCAGCACGAGACCACCAATTCGCTATCTTCTGGCCACTACTAAAGTATGCGGATTTAAATCTAGTCATCTAGCAGCTAAGATTCAATATCTTATAACCAATACCATTAGCAACTCGTCCCAGTCTCAAATCTTTCCTATCTACATTTGGCTGCTTGCTTTCCCAGGCCCTCTAGAGAGAAAAACTACATCAACAGGGGCCCGAGCCTAGAGGTTTCTCTAATACAAAAGAGAATAATTGTGAGCATGGAAAATTTGAATAGGAGGCTGGATAATATGAAAGATAAAGCTTCAAATTTTCCTGGCTCAAGTGGAAGCTCAGGAGTTCTCATAGGTGTTCTCAGGAGTCAGAATTATCCTGTCATAGGTGTTCTAACCTAGTTCTGAACAAAATTATAGATGAAGCAGATGAAAATTGGTGCATATGTGCTTTCGAGAAACAGACTTTTGTCAAGTTTCCCACTCCAGGTGAAATACTGCTTTAACAGATCGGGTTAGAAGTGAAGGTCTCCACTGAACCCAGCTTGATGGAATCACTTTGAGCAGAGTTAATGTGCTTGGCATGTGCTTCATGTTCTAGACTACTGAGCCATTTAAAGCAGAATCAAGAAGTGTCATCTAACAAAATTTAATATTTTTTAGTTCCATCAGCTAAATAATTTTTACATTGATTGTAAACATCCAGGTTACAACCACAGAGCAGTGTACGCTTCCTTTCATCTACTTTTTTCAAGCCACTATCAAGCCACAACATCCAGGTTATCTAACAAAATTTAATATTTTTTATTTCCATCAGCTAAATAATTTTTACATTGATTGTAAACATCCAGGTTACAACCACAGAGCTGTGTACGCTTCCTTTCATCTACTTTTTTCAAGCCACTATCTTAGTGACATAGCATACTGGCTTGCACCTCACAGACATGCTACAGAAGCTTCCTGTAGCAATGTGAGATGTTTAAATGTAGAGTAACTAAACATTCTATTCCTTTTGTTGTATTAAAAAAAAAGTTCATTTATAAAACTAAAATAGATCAAAATGCAAGTTATACACTTACCACAATATGAACAGGTTGATTTTCCATGAACAATTCTTTATTATCTTTGGCATATTCAAAAAGTGTGTATGTCATGGCAGTTCCAAGATTAACTTCAACTTCTTCCATTAATTTATCCAATATACTTTGTTTTATAGCTAAAGATCTAGAAGAGACCATAAAATCCAATTACAAGCACAAAAGAATTCAAGAATATCGTGAGAAAGACCACATGTAAAACAAGAGGAAGTAACTGAAATACTTACATGGTGTTGTTGAAGAAAGCATTCATGGATATGTTTGGAGCTGTCTGTGGGTATGTTTCTGGCCATGAAATTTCTATTAGGAAGGCTTTGGGATCGCCATTTTCACCTATCTGAAAGGAGATCAAACACTTTAAAATGGGAAGCCTCAGTCTGTTATCAAATCTTAGAGACAAGGGGGGTGAGGTAATATCTTTTATTGCACCAACTTCTGTTGATGACAGAGACAAGTTTTCAACTTATACAGAAGCTCTTCCTCTCAGAACTAAGAGAGAGCTTTTGAGTAGGTCAAAAAGCATCTCTGATGACAGTAGTCATCTTAATTAGCCTCTTAGAGTTGGTAGGGGAACTCCACCTTTTCATGTTTTTTTTGTGTGTGTGTGTATATTCTCCTCACTATATGTTCCATTCTATGCATCCGATGAAGTGCGCTGTAGCCCACAAAAGCTTATGCTCATATAGATTTGTTAGTCTCTAAGGTGCCACAACTATTCCTGTTCTTTTTGCGGATACAGACTAACATGGCTGCTACTCTAAAACCTGTCATTACTGATACAGTCATTTTAAATTTAGATATACAACAGTATAACCTATACTCAAACTTTTTTACAAAACTCCATAGACACGTTTAAAATTTCTAGAAAAAGTCTTGTGAAAATGTAAACATTCTGACAGTGTTTGCAATCCAAACATTCTAACATTCTACATGAAACTTGCCTTCTCTTCATTGTCTAATCTAAATACAAACCAAGCAGTATAATGCTGGAAAAAAAACATGTTTTAGTGACCTTTGATGTCATAAGTAATGGGTACGATTTTTAAGACTTAAATTGTTCACCTAAGCCCATCATACCCAGGGACAGTCTTGTCCACATGAAAAGCTTGCATCTAAAGATGTCATCATAAACCGATTTAATTAAATTTGCATAAATCCTTCTGTTGCCACTTATTTTAGTTTCTGTGGTGTATTCCTATACATGCCCCCACAGGAGTTTTCACTGGCCTAACTAAATTGATTTTCAAAGCATCAAGCATGAAAATTTTCCTTATGGACAAGACCTATTCTTTGCAGGGCATGCTGCAAAGCTAACTCTGGCTTTGTTGGATCTATGTGGAAAGAGCAAGAGAAGGGAGAGCAAAGATTATGTAAAGCAGATTGCGAATAGTAGGAACCTAATATACTCAATATTAAATATAGTTGACTCAAAGTTTCCAATTTCTTCATAGTAAGCTTTTCGGGAATAATGTGTGTTGGGATGTTGCCACTATTTGAGAAATCTTTGTCGTGTCTTCTTTTGGTCTTATTTTATAATTAACGGTAATCAATGTGCGGTGCAGTACACTAACTACGTTCAGAAGAATGGCGGACTAATCCTTTCAACTCTATTCCACTGACTTTCTACCTAATGAAAAGTACACATTACCAGATCTGATGCTGTCATATTATTCTTCCTTTTACAATAGATTGGTTTTCTCTGCCTTTCAGTAAAGATTCAGCAACATTATTGCATTCACTTGACACTTTCGTTTTGAAAGTTACATGATGCTACTCAGATTTTTTAAAAAAAAATATATCATGATCTATTTTCAATGTACCTTGTGTGTCTGTGAGGTCCCAAACCTGCAAACAATTGCAGACATACTTAACTTTACTCTTGTGAGAAAAATCAGCAGGTCTGTTCATGTTAGTAAAATGAAGGAAATCTGTGTTTGCAGGACTAGAGCATAAATTATTTACTTAGTCCCTCTTATTTACTTAGTTCCCTACAAATTCAATTACAGTTGCTCACATTTTTTCGCGACAAGTTATATTTTACTTGTTCCTCTATGACTACAGTGATAATCGCTATTGTAACGTTTTCTTCTGTTCAAAAGGGTAACTTTCATTACATTTAAGTTTGTCATGGCAAGTTATTCTGAAATTATGTAAAAGGGCACTTACAGCCTTTACTGCTGAATAGGTGAATATCCATCTGTTTCAAGAAAATGCTTTGGAAAATGTGCAGAATAACTTTAAATGAATATATTACTTCTAATTAAAGCTTCATATGGTCTTACCCTATACTGAAAGGAAACAGGACTAAGTTCTCTGAAACATTCATCTCCTTCATAAATAGAACGTAAAGCTTCTAGCTCCATCTGAAAACAACAGATGGAGAATGTTAGCAATTTAAATCAGATACTGAACTTTGTATAAACAGATGAGTGTCAGAATAACATACAGAAATCCACATTCTGTTTTTCGTGAAAAAATAAATTAAAATTTAGGCAATAATTGGTCTAGATATCTTGTCTAATACATTCCACTAACCAAAAATAGGATTGGAGAAGTGACTTCAACAAATCTGGCATGCAAATCTGAATTCAGTTTACTTTCTACAAACCCATTCCTCATCTTGGCACATTTTACTGAACTCTACAAAACTTTATTTTTAACTTGCTCATAAAATACCAAACTCTGTTTCAAGAACATTTCAATCCTCCCCATGTTACTTTCTACAAAACTACAGGAAAGAGATTTCATAAGTGAGTAGGGACCAGAGAATCTATTAACCTCCAAGTACCTATCACACAATGACTTTCTACATGGTATTTACAGTTAATAAAATCTAACATGCCGTTGGCTGAATTAATACAATCACATATAATATGTACACCGTATATGATCAATATATTAAAATATTTTAAAGAATTTACCAAGTACAAAGATAAGCATATAGAACTATGCCACCCAAGAAACAATGTGCTTGATGTAGCATTCAATTTAAAGTGAAAATCCTCTGTAGCTGACTGCCGTCTCTGGGCTGGTCTCTCCGTGTGAGAGTAAGGGCACAGTGCATGCCCGCAGCCCGGACTCTCTAGGGCAGGTTACTAGTGCGGGACACCGTTGGTGACTCTTTGTGGAGCTTGTTAGCTAGAACTTTGGGCTCACACAGGCGGGGTTGCTGCTAACGTTTATTTTTGCGTCACCTTTCCGAGTTACGTTCAGCTGGATTTTAAAAAAATAATCCGTGATCCCGGGGAGCGGTCGGCGCCACGATTGGCTGAGCAGGGCGGGCCGGAGACCTCGGCGCCCGGGATCACGCAGCGAAGCAGCCTCTGCCCCTGGCCAGGCAGGGCGGGCAGCAGCCCAGAGACCCGCCGAGCGAGGTGCGGCAGAGCGGCAGCTACCGCCTCGAGGAGGCGGGATCGGTGTCTCACCTCCTGGTCCTCATTCACCGCCATGGCCCCGGCCGGGTGCCCCCGCCTCAGCCCACGGACGCGCACACAGCGAAGCAACAGCTACTCGAACCTCAAACCACACACCAACACAATGCGCATGCGCAGCCACCCGTCACCTCGACCCTCTTGGGTTCCCCTAGCCACGCCAGGGCTACTCTGTTGACGCCTATTTCGAGCTCTGCGCTGTGATTGGGCTCATCTGCCTGAGCGTCACCAATCCCGAACGACAATTGGCTAAATCTTCCGGCCTCGCCTCTTTTCTCTTTCTCTCATTGGTTCCTACGCGGTTCTCGAGACCCAATGGTTGGCTTTGTCGTTGAGCAGGCAACGCTGATTAGTGGAACGCACTGTCACTCTTATCCCCTTGCTCTCGCTTCCGGAGGTGAGTCTCAAGCTGTGTTGCTGCCGGCTGGCAGCTTGTGGGCAGCGCCGTTGGGTAGGGGCCCGCGGGGGGCTCCCTTCCTGGAGGTGGTAGGACGGAGCCGCTGCCCCGGCCGGCGGGGAAAGCGGGTTGCCGTGGGTCGGGCGCTGGTGGTGAGTCAGAGGCGGTGCGGGGCTGGGGCGGGCTGTGGGTGGGGGCGGGGGACTAGTTGTAGGGGCTGAGCCTGGGCGTTAGCACTGGGTGACTCCCCCGCCGGGAGCTGCTCCTGGTCATCCTGCTCATCACTCGCTCTCTGCGCTTTTGGCACATAATGCTAGTGTTAAAGAAACCCTTTGTGACCGCGCCCCTCCCCGCGTATGTTCGGTACTGTTGGGTTGGGCTATGCCTGTGCTCAAGCTCCACTGACAGAAACGTACGCTTTTCCTTTAGTGAAAACAGAAACGATTCCTTAATAATAATTTTATAAATTGAACAACAGTCCGCACTGTTGTTCCACCTCTGGTTTCCCTATGCACCATGTCTACAGGCATCATGCTTTTCAGAGCAGGGCCATCTTTGTATAGTGTGCTGCATCAAACATGAGGTTGGTGCTAAAAATGACAATGCCATGGTGAGGAAGAACATGCTTGTTGCTATATACAATACCTGGCTGATGCAAACCTTATTTAACCAGACTGCTTCTTATAGTAGTAACAGATATAAGCCCTAGCCTGCAATTGACTCTGCCTGAGTAGAACCTGGGCTCTGCAAGTTCATAGGTTTGTTTATGCAGATCCAACTGCAGGATTGGGACCATCAGAGTTCTCAAGCCAGCCCCTAACCTGCCTCTTCAACTTCCAGTTGCAGCTCCTTCCACTTCTGGGGTAGGAGGATACTTAATGAGCTTATCTGTATGCCTATAGTTAGTGGCCCTTTGGCTCACAACTTTGCTAATAGTGCCAGTGTCTGAGCAACATGAATAAAAACAGAAAAGTTTAATCTTGACTGAGATACACCGAGTGATTCTTCCCCCCCCCCCCCCCTTTTCTGGTTCTTCCACACCCTTCAAAAAACATTGACTGATTCTTATCAGTGTTTTTTGAAAAATCCCTGCATCTTAAAATTGTTTGTATTCCTTTCATTTTAAGTTGAGTGAGCAGACTGGATTTAACTTGCATCTTAAGTGAAAAGACTAGTTTAATGCATTTTTCTTAATGAAATATCTTTTGTATCTACTCAGAAATTGTATGTTTGAAAAGGGATTTGAGATACGGGATATTTTTGTTTTTCAGGCATTCTGTAGAACTTCAAGATGAGCCCAACACAATGGGACTTCCCTGTGGAACTATGTTGTCGTCCTATGGCCTTTGTAACCCTCACTGGCTTGGATGTAATATATAATGCTGTTCATCGTGCAGTTTGGGATGCCTTTTGTGCAAACAGGAGAGCTGACCGAGTACCAATTTCTTTCAAAGTTCTTCCTGGTGACCACGAGTATCCCAAATGCAGAACAAAGGTATATTGTCTATGGTATTTTCTTAGAAAGACTTAAAATACATTTAATGTATTATGCAAACTATAAAATGACTTACTGTAAAGTGTTTGCTGTTTGTGATTCTTCTGTGTAAATCTTCAGTCAGAATAAATTAACTATTAGAAAGTTAATTGAAATATGGAAACAGCTTGCTAAGGGAGCACTATCACTCTTAAATCAATAATTTGGATACTTTTCATTTCAAATATTCAATTTTTAGATGTTCTGGAAAATTTTTAAAGCAGCTGTTTGTGTGAGACAGAGTAAAATACAGTATGTGCGGTCTAGTTGAATTTCTGCAGTGAAACTGAGACAATATCAGCTAGTGTGACACTTGATAAGCAGCATAGTCCAATGGTTACTTATTACAGAGGAGAGTTGGAAATAAAGAAACCTGGATTCTATTCCCTAATTTTGCTTTTAATTGCGATTTTAGGACAAGTAATTTGCATCTTTGTCAGTTTCCCTCTCTGTAAAATGGGGGTAATACTTAGTTCACAACATGCTTTATAAAGTTATCTTTGCATGACAGGTACTGTGTAAGTTCAAAGTATTTTATATTTCCTGAAGCTGACTTTTCTTTAGTGTCAGAATCATTCCTCCTTCCAACACTTCTTCTCTTTCTTCCCCCCTGCCCCGCCACGTAAATCTATTTTTTATAATGTTTCAGTGGCTTACATCTGGCTCTTGAGCCAACAGTGGGGTGTGATGGTTTAAAAAAATTCCCACCACACCTTCTCCATTAGGAAGCAGACACTTGAGAGCAAGATTGATAGAGGAAAGATCAAGTCCTCAAGACTGATCATGGACACATGGAATTCCCCATGCAGATGCCACAGCAAAAATAAACAGAGTTGGTAGCTCATTTTAATGAGTTAAATTAATATTTTCAGAGAACATCGTATGAGTGGTACATTCCAAAAGGGATATTGAAGACTGGGTGGATGAATAAACATCTGAATCTGGTGCCAGCTCTTGTTGTGGTGTTCTATGAACTGGACTGGGATGAGCCACAGTGGAAAGAAAAACAGTCAGAATGTGCTACTAAAGTTGAAATTGTCAGGTACAGTTGTTTGAGTTGGGTTATAAGTATTAACTTGTATTTGTATGAAGTGTAAGTTGCGAAGTATTTGCACGTACCGTAAAGCAGTTTCATCTTATTTTTTAAAATATATATAATATAATTTTGTGCTGGACTGATGGGGCTCTTTATAGATTAATTATTATTGAAATTTTGTTTTGAATATTTGATATGTATTTAAGAGGATTTAAAGATGTCTTATTTTAGACTGTAAATTGGCAAAGTTGCTTGGGAGCCACCTTTACTTCCTGTTTTCTAAAATCAGTGAGATTAAGAATGCTGTCATTACAATCTAGCTGAGAAAAGAGAGAGAATATGTATCTTGTGGATGGTGCATGTGCCTTTTATATGCAATTTTTTAATGACTTTAAAAGTAGACTGAAAGTCATTGTATAAATATGAAATATGAGCTTGTCATTGCAACTCTTCTATTTCAGACAAAGTTTGCAGGGAAGAAACACAAAAGTTGCTGTGGTTTTGATTCAAAAGAAAACTCCCTTACCTCCAGGTACTAAAAGGCTAATCAAACTGCAGTTCATGTAAATATGAGGTCCACATTTTCAAAGGACTTTACCCTGTTCATCATTTGTGCACTTTGCATGCAGTTCTCATGCACAGTGATTTGTGTGCACAAAAATTCACTTGCCACTACATGCACATACACAATGGAAAATTTGCTCTGAAAAATTGGCCCTAAAGTCCAGGTGCTTTTTCATTACCTTTTTTAACCAATTTCAGTTTCTCAGTACTATGATTTTTTTTTTTTTTATGTCCAGCTTCTGATACTGTATATCAAGCCTAGTGCAAATATGACTGTAACCCAGGGGTTCTCAAACTGGGTGTTGGGACCCCTCAAGGTCACGAGGTTACTACATAGAGGGTCACAAGCTGTCAGCCTCCACCCCAAACCCTGCTTTGCCTCCATCATTTATAATGGTGTAAAATATATAAAAACGTGTTTTTAATGTGGGGAGGGTCACACTCAGAGGCTTTCTGTGTGAAAGGAGTCACCAGTACAAAAGTCTGAGAACCTCTGCTGTAACCTATCCTACAAAGCAGTTGTCACTTAATGCTTACCTCAGATCAGTAAAAAATAAACTAATTGCAGCTGATTTAAAAGCTGCAGTGAAGCATTTTAGTGTAAGAATATTCAATTGTCATTATGAATATTTCCTTATTAAAATGTCAGATTGGAACAGGCACAATGCTTAAGGCTCTTCATTAAGCCCAGGGATTTCACCATTCTCAGTACTTATTTCTGCCCAATCAAACTGTTATGAGAGGCCCATTTTGAATGGAGGTGAGAGGTGTTTGTTATGAAGTGTACACAGTACATTTTTACCCCTCTTGCCAAACTTTGGCAAGGGATAAAATCGTCACGGTCTGACTGAATGTAAGTCATTCAGGAAAGAATTTTGAAGGGGTCGCATCCTAAATCAATCTATCACAAGCTGTAACTGCATGAAATCATGGAAGGAGGAGCTTGTTTGTTTTTACTTGTTACATCTCTAAAAGTCACTGGTGCTGAGCTACAGAAGTGATTTTTTTTGTCTCAGTGGTGGTTTTTGGTTTTTTTTTAGATCACATGACTAGTACCATAAATTAATCTGTAAAGTGCTTTGTGAGTACCCTGCTTGTTCCTCAGGTCTTCTGGGGGTTATTCTGCCACAACGATGTTCTGCTGATCAGAGCCTTGGTGTTTCAGAAGATTTGAGAGAGAGTCTATCTTTTTAGGTACATGTTTATCCCACTATAACGCGACCCGATATAACATGGGTTCGCATATAGCGCGGTAGCAGCGGGGCTCCAGCGATGCTTTAAAGGGTCCAGGGCTCTGGCTGCTGTGGGGAGTCCAGGGCCCTTTAAATCACTGCTGGAGCCCTGCCGCCACTACCCCAGGGCTGCAGCAGTGGGGCTTACCAGTGATGTAAAGGGCCTGGGCTCCCCGCAGGAGCCAGAGTCCCGGGCTCTTTAAATCACGGCTGCAGCCCTGCCACTGCTACCCCGATATAACAGTGTTTCACCTATATGCAGTAGGGATTTTTAGCTCCCCATGACTGCGTTTTATCAGGGTAGAGGTGTATATCACCTGTTCCATAGCTTGTGATAGTCAAGCTTTGAGAAGAATGCAATTTGACACTGCTTTGCCAACTGATGCTTGTTTGCATGCTCTTTTGATTTCATTAGGGGAAGATGTTATTGCTTCAGAAAGAGCAGCAGCTTTATGTAATGCTTGTGACCTCTCTGGAAAATCCTTGTTTGTGTTGCCACACACGGATCATCTGGTTGGTTACATTATAAGGTAAGTGAATTGGTAAAAGTCTCTTCCTACAATGCATTTTTTCCAGTCTACTAAGGGACATATGATATGCAGATATCAACTCGCCTGTACATCAGCTGTAGAGCAATTGTAAACTTACATTACTCATATTTTATTCCTTTGTTGAAACACTCCACATCATGCTGAGTCGTGATGAATCCACTAAGTTTCTTTTAACCTTTGTCCTTTTTCCATAAGGTCATGTTATGATTGGCACCTTCCCTCTAAGTAAGACATAAAACCTGCTACTAAATGGCCTTCTGGGAGACAGTGTCAGGAAACCCAAAGACTGCCTTTGGTTCACTCTGGGTCTTTTTACACACTTGTATAGTACATCTAGCCCTGCTGGTTAAGGGAGATTGAAGCTACTGCTAGGCAAGTGTTTGCTTTTTCCTTGTCTGCCTTCATTAGGTGTCCTCATTCTTTTTCTGTATATGCCAACTACAGTACAAGCTGTTTTATCTGGCATGTTGAGGGACCGGGGGGTGCCGGTAAGTGAAAAATGCTGGTTAACTAATTTAGGTCGACCTACAACCACTGCAGTAAGTCAATTGGCTGCTGTTGGCCAGGAGCACATGCACTGACTGAAGTGGGGCACTGGCAGCTGTGTGGCAAGAGCCCCCAACCCACCCAGAATGACAGCCGGGGTTGTGAGCCCAGCCTCGGCTCAGTTTCAGGGCAGGCAGAGTACCAGCAGTGAAATTGACATTCTTGTCAGTTCATGGCTGCAGCTGCTGCTCTGAGCCAGAAGCAGCCATGAAACTGAGAAGAATGTTAGCCAACTGCTGATGTCAGTAACAGTGTCTAAACAGACACTGTGACTCCCTAACTACACCAACTTAAGTCTTTCATAGAGGTAGAGTTATGTCGGTGTAACAGGCCACTTCGTCAGCAACAACATTCTAGTGTACACACTGACATAATTAGGTTGATACAAACTGCCTTATGTCGACCTAACTCTTTCGTGTAAACCAAGCCTGAGTACCTTTCCCAACCTGAAGAGCTCTGTGTAGCTCAAAAGCAAGTCTCTCTCACCGACAGAAGTTGGTCCAATAAAAGATATTACCTCGCCCACCTCATCTCAAAAATATTCTAGGCAGATAATGTAGGTTAAAATAAATATCACAAGCATTTTTAATTTAGTGCTTTCCTAAATTGGTACCTGTATGGATACCAGTAACCTAAGTTTTTGTGTTTGGGGCTCTTTTTTTGGTTGCTTAGTGATTGTAGAAGGAATAGTGTTAAAAATAGCCTAATTTAGTACTTTAGATCCTGTATATACTGAAATAACTTCTTTATTTGCTTAAAAAGTGATGAGCAATTCTCTCTTACAGATTAGAGAATGCTTTTTATGAGCATGCACAGACCTACTACTATACTGAAATAAGAAGGGTAAAATCTCATAAAGAATTCTTGAATAAAACAACACATCAGGTAATGCTACTCCTTTTTAAATAAGATAATTCCAAAAATGTAGATGACTTATATATGATACATAGGCTATATTACAGGATTTTTTTAAAATATAAGAATGTTAAAACAAAACAAAATTTTCACACCTTTTTTCTTTTTCACTTTTATCCTAGATATGGTCCTTTTTCTTACCTTACATCAACTAAAGTGAAATTCACCTTTTAAAGGTGAACTTCTTCAAATAAAAAATGACAGTGAAATTAAATCCAGAGTTACATACTGAAAACTCCCACTTGTCAGACTTGTGGTGGTAGTGTATTTCAGCATAGAAACAAGTTTTCAGCTCACTTTCTGAAAATAAAATTTCTGTGCTGAAATTCTTTTGGTAGCTCAAGTCAGCCTGAAGTATTCCAGAAAACAACACAACAAATACAGGTGTCTTGCTGCAATCTCTGATATTTGGGATGTCATGGATCAATGTATTTTGGGATATCCTCTCTGAAACAGGAAGTGTCAAGCAGATTTTTAAAACTTTACAAAAGAGGAGAAATTATATGGAAGTTTTATGGTTTTTCTGTGCAGTGTTCTAGCTCTGTAGTAAGTGCCCTCTACAGCCTGACTTCTTGGCTTAACTTGATTCTTGTTTGTTTCTTTTCAATTCACCAATTACTGGTTTTGACATAAGAACTTGTGTTGCAACCACTAACTATCCTCTGTTTTGGAAAACAAGGCAAGATTGCCTTTAGAGCCATGAGATGTATCCTTAAGGTGTCTATTCAGGGTCACCAATGGACAGTACAAGGCTGTCTCCCTTTCTTTTGGAGTGGGAGCAATAAATTAGGTTCAGCAAAAGAGCTCTGTGTCGTGTTATTAAACAACTACTCATCATTGTTTTCTGTGATATCTATACACTTCCTTATATACTGCATATTTCCAACTAAAATACCTGTGATTTCTCTGAGTATTAAAATATATTCCAATTTTGTAAATGTTTGCACTCCATTTAGATTATTGGTACCATTAAAATATTG
The DNA here is from genome assembly GCF_003597395.2 of Chelonoidis abingdonii. NCBI lineage: Eukaryota > Metazoa > Chordata > Testudines > Testudinidae > Chelonoidis > Chelonoidis abingdonii. The sequence goes on from NC_133773.1 coordinate 82,037,237, forward strand.
GTTGTATTTTTGCAGCTTCTATTTGTGAGACATCAGTTCAAAATAGCATTCTTCAGTGAGCTGAAACAGGATACACAGAATGCTCTAAAGTAAGTAAGCTTTCTTTTTTCGCAGTGACTTCTCTTACTTCAGGGTTAATGAAATGTAAAACTTAAATTTATGTTTGGGCAGTTGTAACAAATCAAGCAATCAATATTTTGAGCTCATTCTATACTGGAATGAATTATGTGTTTTGTTAGTCTGTTTTGTTCAGAGTAAATGTTGGTACAAAGAATTTTCTTGAGTTTGTGTTCAGCTTCTTCATACTTCAAGTGTCTCTAAATTTACATTGATATAAAATAACTTTTAGAAGTACAAAGGTTAAGGTTCTAACTTCAACACTAACTGATGTGTTGTGGATCCTGTATTTCTTATGGAGTACATTAAGACCTAAATAGAAATGAATTAAACTCTACCTTTAAGACAAAGGGCATAGAAAATACTCTACACGCGTATCCATGCACACGCTGCCTCCTTTCCCTCCCACAATTGCTCTTGGAGCCTTAACTGTTGAATTTCCTTAATGATGTGCAGCTGTGTAACCTTAACGTGGCCTTAAAATTACTTCTGCATCTAATTCCTTGTTTGTTTGTTACTTTCTTTAATGAAAATTTGGAGAGGCATGTATTTGCCTATTCTTTAATGTCAGCATTTAAATGGTCTCGATTGGGCTTTAAAGGTCACATTTCTATTAAGGTGAATGGAATATAGGAAAGGTAAGCTCCCAATCTTTACTATCATTATTTGTCAAAATCTTTCTAATAAAAAAAGATAACAAACCAGTCAACTGGTGGACTATTCATGTTTAAAGTTGAGTGTGTGCTTAATTGCTTTTGCTGGATAGACGTCATAGTCAGTTGCATGCTTAGAGCTGACCCTCAGATGGTATCATTTCGCATATCTTGCTAAGGAAAAGCATTCCATGGCTACTTTCTGCGAAGATTTCTGAATTTCACTTTTGGATATTTTTAGATGTATCTCTGAAACCAGAAGCTGTAACTAAATCCAAACTTCAAAATATTCTAACTTACTATTTTGTTGCTTAAAAAAAAATAGTAAATTTCCTACTCCTGTGCTACATCCCTGAATATGTGCTACTATTTATCAAATCTGAAGATTTACTAGTATTTCAGAAATGTTTTTAATGTTCTTTTGGGAACGTGTAATCGTAGTGTTCTTTTGACTATTGCAGTTTGTGTTCAGTCTGCCTGTTGGTAGAGATTAATGAAGCAAAAAAGCACAAGGTTTGGGTTTGTTTTTGTTTCTTTTCTTTTTAAATTGCTCCTAAACTGCTGATTTGGAAAAAGGCAGGAAAGTTTTTTGTCATGACTAATAAATAGAAAGTTTGCTTGAAGATGTTGTGAATGCAGAGTCAGTTATATGTGTTACTGTTATCAATGAGCTTTTCACCAGAAAAATTTTTTCATTGAATGCAGATTCTTTCTTTTTGAATAGTTGTTGTTTCGTATGCCAACCCACCTAACTTGTAAACATTCATGTTTTTAGAAATTACAGAACTGCATATAATCTTGTACATGAATTGAGGGCGCATGAAACGAATATGTTGGAAATCAAGACCATGGCAGGATTTATAAACTACAAGGTAACAAATTTGTTGTAATCTTTAGCAAACCTGTAAATTTTAAAATATGATAGATTGAGTCCTTCAGATACCGTAAAAGATTTAATTTTAAAAATGCCTCTCCTATATTATTGCTTTTAGAGCATTATCTAGCTCTAAAGTACTACCCGGCTGCAGTCCTCCTAAATTCTAGCTTGTGGAGGTTACTTCAAGTTCCAAGGAAAAAATATCTCCTCAGTAGAAGTTGGGTTCAGGTGTTCAGAACTGTGTTTTGTCTTTAAAGGGTTAGAGTTTACATGGGGCTCAATCCCATGAACAGCTTAGCACCTCCTCAATTCCCATTTGAAGTCAGTGGGAATAAACAGCACTTTCCAGAAACAAGTTCGTGTAGCCTTTAGATTAATGATTCCCCATTTTAAAAGGTGGAGAAGGAATAGTAATCCTGAAGAAAGGATGGCTCTTCCTTTGGAAGAACCGGTTTTAGAGGACCTTGGGTCAGCAAAGTGTCTTCCTACTGACTAATTTAAAAAAAAAACATTACTGGAGCTGGTCCTCAACCAGGCCCTTGAAAGGAATATCCACAAGGTTTGGATTACTGCAGACTTCATAGCCTTTGTGGGGAAGATCACTGCCTCCAAAGGATATCTGGCGCTGTCCATCCCTCCTCTCCCAAGTAGCTCAGCAATTCCATGCTGGATCTGGGAGTGTGTGGTGCTCACTCTCTTCTGAGGTGAGTTTGATCTGTGCCTTTTTATTTATTTTCTGGAGAGGACTAATCATTCAGTTCTTGCCATAATTTATATGGAGGGCCATGTGGATGTGTGGCACGGAACCCTGTTTGCTTCATATAAAATGCTATCAGATGTTGTATCTGACCTTCATTTTTATTTTCTAAATTGTTTGGGATCTTATTTACCTACTACATTTCTAATGTCAGATTTACTTTTAGATATTTGAACTTTGATTAGACTGTTGATAAAGATTTTAAAGTCTTTCTTTTATTTTGATTTCTATAGATTTGTCGTCTCTGTTTTCAGCATAACACCCCATTGGATGCAATTGCTCAGTTCAGGAAGCACATTGACTTGTGCAAGAAAAAAATAGGCAGTGCAGAGTTGGCTTTTGAGCATGCTGCCTGGATGTCTAAACAGTATGTTTTTACTAAGTAATACTTCCATTGTAGCTCTTGTGTAAGCATTTCACAAAGTTAATTGTTTTATGTCTAGAGAAGCAGTGAAATTCTGAATTTTTCTTCATGAAAGAGTTGCAATAGATATTAAAAGGTATAATATACTTAGGCATTTATTAGTTTAATTGTCCTGTGTCAGTGTGCTTTGCATTAATAACTGACAGTAATTCATAAGTGTTGGGACTCAGCATGTGTTACGTACTGTGAGATATAGAATCTGATTTTACGGTTATTAGAAGCTTTGCCTAACTGACTTCAGTAGGAATTTAAAACTTCATAATGTATGCCAACCTCACAAAGACATTATCCTAACATTACACTGTGTTTTTAAACATATAGTAGACAGCAGGCCATAGCTGTAAAGATTGCTGTCCTCTGAGGGAGTGGGCAGGAGAGTTTTGCTTATTGGGATTGCCTCAAGTTAGTGGGGAGGAGTTAGGAGGCTTTCATTGTCATTGCCCGGTCTTTATTTGTTCTGCACGTAAAGGGAGGACTTCAGTCTCCAGGGCTGTCAGTCAGCATCAGTCATGAGCACTGAATGCATATGGAAATTAAAACCCTACTGATTTTACAAAACAGTACAATTATTTCAAAATAGCTGGGCCCTGACCCTGATGGGTCTGCACCCATATGAATGCAGTTGTGGGGAATGGGTCATTGAGGTTCAGAAACCTATGAAAGTCTTGGATGAACTTTAGTTTAATTTACAATGACACTTAAGTTCAAATCTGTTGTGTATTGTACTTAACCGTAGCCACATATATCATACAGTTAAAGCTTAATCTTTCATTTTATAGTAAATATTCAGGTAAAAAAAATGTTGTTGTTTTTAAAGATTTCAGGCCTTTGGAGACTTGTTTGATGAGGCTATTAAACTAGGCTTGACAGCAATTCAGACTCAGAATCCAGGTTTTTATTACCAGCAGGCAGCATACTATGCGCAGGAACGGAAGCAACTAGCCAACGTACTCTGTAACCATGACGTAAGTTGCAAACAGTTTGCAAATCAGCTAACTTTTTGTTCTAAATATTTATTAAAGCTTCAGTCTAATATAGATGAAGCTAAATCCAGCAATATGCCTTTATTAGCAACCTAGGAGCAGCAATACCTAGTACAGTATTTGGAAGGATTGACTATTAGTGAATAAATTAATCATCACTTTATCCCAAACGACCTCAACTGTAAAATAAAAAACAAAACAAAACACCAGTTTTTAGTTATGCAGCAGATTTTATGTAAAATATTTTTCTAAATGTTTCTAAATTATTCAGCACTTATCTGGCAGAAAAAGTCTGAAAAAGGAGCCAATTTGTATTCCGCTATGAACACTTATGTACAATTATACCAAACTATACTTTCACACTGATGTGTCAATCATTTAAAATATTCTGAATTCCTACTGATGCTACTTACCTGTCACCGCTGCGTAACCCTGTTAGGAACCGTTTTTAAAAAAAATAAACAGAGCTGCCTGTAATTGTGCAGACTTTAAAAGGAAAAGTAATTCATTTACACCAATTACAAGTTATGCTAAAAACAAACGAAAGTAAATAGGCTGTGGTGTTAGACTGAATTGAGAATGTAAGAATGGTCTGACCCAGTACAGCCAATGGTGCATCTAGCCCAATATCCTGTCTTCTGACAGTGGCTAGTGGCAAATGCTTCAGAGGGAATGAACACAACAGGACAATTCCAGCCTATCTTCTAGTCCCAGGTTCTGGCAATCAGAGGTTTAGGTACTCCCAGAGCATGTGATTGCATCCCTGACCATATTGGCTAATAGCCATTGATAGACCTATTCTCCATGAACTTATCTAATTCTTTTTTGAACCCATTTATACTTTTCACCTTCACAACATCCCCAGCAATGCGTTCCACAGGTTGAGAGTGTATTGAAGTACTTCCTTATGTTTTAAACCTGCTGCCTAGTAATGTCACTGAGTGACCCCTTCTTCTTGTATTAAGAGAAGGTGTAAATTGCAGCATTCAAAGTGTGGGTGTACCATGGATTTATATAGTTGCATTATTATATTTTCTGTCTTATTATCTACCCCTTTTCTAATGGTTGCTACCAATCTGTTAGCTATTTTGACGGCCACTGCACATTGAGCAGATGTTTTCGGAGTACTATGCACAATGACTCCAAGATCTCTCTTGAGTGATAATAGCCAATTTAGACCCCATTCATTTATATGTATAGCTGGGACAATGTTTTTCAATATGCATTTCTTTGCATATACCAACATTGAATTTTATCTGCCATTTTGTTGCCCAGCTGCCCAGTTTTGTGAGATCCTTTTGTAACTCTTCACAGTCAGCTTTGGACTTAACTATCTTGAGTAATTTTGTATCTTATCTGCCATCTTTGCCCCTCATTGCTCACCCCTCTTTCCAGATCATTTACGAATATATTGAACAGGACTGATTCCAGTACAGATCCTTGCAACACCCTGTTATTTACCTCTCTTCATTGTGAAAACTGACCATTTATTCCTACCCTTTGTTTCCTACCTTTTTAACCGCTACTGATCCATAAGAGGACGTTCCCTTTTATCCCATGACTGCTTAGTTTGCTTAAGATCCTTTCATGAGGAACCTTGTCAAAGACTTTCTGAAAGTCCAGTACGCTATATCAGCTAGATCACCTTTGGCCACCTGCTTGATGACACCCTCAGAGAATTCTAATAGATTGGTGAGGCATAGTTTCCCTTTACAAAAGCAGTGTTGACTCTTTTCCAGTGTATTGTGTCCATCTGTGTGTTTGGTAATTCTGTTCTTCACTATGGTTTCAACCAGTTTGCGCATTACTGAAGTTAGGCTTACTGGCCTGTAATTGTCAAGATTATCTCTAGAGCCTTTTTAAAAAATTGGCATGACATTAGCTATTCTCCTGTCATCTGGCTCAGAAGCTGATTTAAGCAATAGGTTTCATACCACCGTTAATAGTTCAGCCGTTTCATATCTGAGTTCCTTCAGAACTCATGAGTGACTACCATCTGCTTCTGGTGACTTATTACTGTTTAAATTATAAATTTGTTCCAAAACCTTCTCTATTTATAGCTCAATCTGAGGCAGTTCCTTAGATTTATCACCGAAAAAGAATGGCACAGGTGCAGGAATCTCGTTCACATTCTTTGCAGTGAAGATCAATGCAAATAATTTATTTAGGTTTTCTGCAACAGCTTTGTCTTCCTTAAGTGCTCCTTTTAGCATTTGATTTGTCCACTGATTATTTGGAAGCTTTCCTGCTTTTGATGTACTGAAAAAAAAATTGTTGTTAGTTTTTGTCTTGTTGCTCTTCAAATTCTTTGTTGTGGCCCACCTAATTATACTTGTATGGTTGCCTTGCGAGAGTTTGCTTCTGTTTTTCTCAGTGGGATTTGACTTCCTGTTTATAAAGATGCCTTTTTGCCTCTAACCATCTCTTTCACTCCGATTAGCCAAAATGGCATTTTCTTGGTTTTGATCATTACTGTTGTTTTTTTAATTTGGAATATACATTTAGTTTGAGCCTCTATTATGATGTTTTAAATAGTTTATATGCTGCTTGCAGGCATTTCATTTCACTCTTGTGACTGTTCCTTTTCATTTCTGTTTAACTAGCTTTCTCATTTCTGTGTCATTCCCACTACAGTAGCATTTAAAAAGGAGTTTCTCTGGTATTTTTCTCTCTACAAGGATATTAAATTTAATTACATTATGGTTCCTATTACTTAATGCTTCAGCTATATTCACCTCTTTGTCCAGATCCTGTGCGCGACTTAGGACTAAATCAAGAATTGCCTCTCTCCTTGTGGGCTCCAGAACTAGCTGCTCCAAGAAGCAGTCATTAATCGTGTCTAGAAATTTTATCTCTGCATCCCATCCTGAGGTGACATGTAGCCAGTTATTATGGGGGTAGTTGAAATCCTCCATTATTATTGGTTTTTCTCCGTTTTTGTAGCCTGTCTCTGAGCACTTCGCTGTGGTTGGTAATATATTCCTACTGCTACACTCATTATTATTCAAGCATGGAATTTCTATCCAGAGAGATTCTGTGATAGTTTGACATTTAAGATTTTTACTATATTTGACTCTATACTTACTTTTCATATATAGTGCCGTTCCCCCACCAGCGTGATCTACTCTGTCATTTCTATATATTTTGCACTGTGGTATTACCATAGTCTATTGATTATCATTGTTGTACCAAGTTTCTGTGATGCCTACTATATCAGTATCCTCATTTAATACCAGGCTGTCAAGTTCACACATCATAGTATTTAGCCTTCTAGCATTTGAATACAACCACTTAAATAAATGTCTGCCTTCACGTGATGTGTAATTGACTGGGACTTTTTCATTTGAAAAAACAGCAAGGAGTCCTTGTGGCATCTTAGAGACTAACAAATTTATTTGGGCATAAGCTTTCGTTGTTTTTGCTGCTACAGACTAACACAGCTACCCCTCTGAAAGCCTTTTTTCATTTGACTGTTTCTCTTTAGTTTCTACTTATACTTTATCAACTTCTATCATCTTCTGTTGCTAGGATATAGAGAAAGCCCTTTAATAAATCCTCCCAGAGGGATGTCTCTATTCAAACTATGTGCTACTCCGTACCTGTCAGCTTTCCCCTACCCCTTACTTTAAAAATTCCTATGACCATTTCAATTATATATGCCAGTATTACACTTTTTCAATTGCTTATCTGGTTTCCTAGTAAGTAGTAATTTACACAAATGGTTGAAAAAGTTAAATACATTAAGAACTTGATATTCCTCTTTTTACTCTTTAAATGTGTATGTTTTTGCTTATTTACTTCAACACTGTTATCTTTGAAATATGAACCCTTTTAAAAGGCTATATTTGCTGAATTTACAGTCTTCTGTCAGCTATCCCAATCCGGATCCGCTGGAAACTCAAACTGGAGTGCTTGACTTTTATGGACAGAGATCATGGCGTCAGGGAATACTAAGTAAATAATTTTTCTGTTTTTAATTCCTACAGTGGTCAGACAAAGGGATTGAGGTCCTGATCCTGTAATTAGCTCTGGATTGGCAGATTCCCTGCACCTCTTTACAGCCACCTGACTTCAGTGAGACTGAATAGTTGCAGTGGTCTGCCCTGCAGAACCAATTACAGGACTAAGTCCTTAATTAGTCCTTTTACTTGGCAGTGTAAATCTGAACTGTAATTCAGGAAAGTGTACATCTAGAATCTTATTTCTGTAAGTTTTCGCCTGTGTAGATGAATATATCTTTTACCTAACTAGAGAGGTATTTAAACTAGTTACTGGTGTAATATAAAATAAGTGGCACGCAAAATAGTGATAGTTCTACGGATCATTTTATTCTCCTGGTTGTGGTTATGCATGTGTGTTCATGTTATTTGTTCTTGTTTTTTTTTGTTTTGTTGTTAATGTCTTTTCTAAAACCGTGGCAAGTATAATGGTCCTAGCTAGATGTGAGAGAGTGAAGTCCCCATACAATATCCACAGAAATGCTCTTGGACTAAAAGTAAGAATCAGTAAGAAGATAGACAAGAGAGTAAGAACCAAAAACTGGGGGCAGAGAGACACAAGAAAGACAGAGGGGCCAGAGTGTCATAAGGAGGCCTTAAGTTAAACAAACCAGGCCTGCAAACTCATCCTATTGTAATAGCACCTCACTGTGGCAGACAAGAACTGCCACTTCCAGCAACACCTTTTCAGGTATCAAAATAGATTTAAAGGGAAAAGCTGAATCACTAGCTGTAAAGTTGGGAAGCCTATATATTATATTTTCACCATCCGTGGAACATTTACTTTATGCACCTTGAACTGCTCACACTGTCGAATTCAACATTTTTCTCTCATTGATCACCTGGATGCACCTTCAGGCATAGCAACTTTTGATGTCCTTAAAACAGACTCCTTCTGGTGTTATCAGTCATAATACAGTGATATCATTTTGAGAATATAATTGGGTGGTTAACTGTGTGATTTAAAATATTGAGTCTTGAATCAAAATTATAAATATCAGTGGAGTTTAAAGTGAATAAAACTTTGTTTCCTACTAAAATGTGCATTCAGGGTTCTGTCTTCCTGCAACAGTTGACAGCCTCATAAATGCATAAAATAAAAAAGGGAGCAGCATTCCTTACCTTGCTTTAAGTGTAGATGTTGTCAACTATTGGTAGAGAAACACAATTGTGAAGTCATTACTTAGAAGCCAGCAAATAGTTTGTCTTATATATTTGTAAAATTTTAGTATTCTAGCCAATGATCTAGGCATCTTTTGAAAAGTCTGTTTTTTAAAACATTTAAGTTCACTTTTAAATTATTAATAAAGTGCTGGTTTGAAAGAACATTTGTTCCAAAATTATCTTTATAGAACAGAGAATGCAGCAGAGTTCTCCAAACATAAACATTCTTTTCTCCTAAGAGATGACAATGTGAAGAATCTAAATATGCCTGAGTTAGAACTTGCTTTATGTACACTTATCTTGTTGTGAAAAAACAGTAATTCCTTTTGGGACTGGACAATTCAATGGACTTTTCATTATCATTTGCAGGCTTTGATCTTTCTGATCCAGAAAAAGAGAAGGTGGGAATTCTAGCCCTGCAACTAAAAGAGAAAAATGTTCCTCACTCTGTAAGTTTACCTTAGAAGTAATTTCTGTATTTTTCTAACACTTTTTTGAAGTATAAATATTGCTATATCACTGCTGCTAATTTGTCCGTTAGGAGCTAATAATCACGTTGCTGAGTAATGCTGTAGCACAGTTCAAGAAATACAAATGTCCAAGGATGAAGAGTCACTTAAGTAAGTATCAATTACCGAACAAATCTTTGAAAATCTTTGCAACTATATTTTAAGTATTGCATTGTAGACATGACTCTTTGTTCTTTTCAGTGGTTCAGATGGGCGAAGAATATTATTATGCTAAAGATTACACCAAAGCTCTGAAGTAAGTGTTATTTATGAATGATTCCGTTAGTGCATTATTTTTCTCATCTGGAACATAGACCTTATCAGTTGTGAGATGGTGTTGGAAATTCATTTAAGAGACTTCAGTTACCTTGATGTGATGCCCATGGAGTTCTGGGAGTGAATTTGAGATTACTAATTCCCGCTTACTTACCCATTGTATGGTCTACTTCAGAAGTTACCCCTGAAAGAGAGAGTAATTCTCAGCCAATGGTCCACAAATAAAAGATTACCCAGTGGGACAAAGAGAGCAGCCTAAAATTTGGAATATACTGTGTGATAGTTGCAAAGCGAATTTAATTACTCATACTCCTTTCAGATTCTTTAGCATTCAAGACATAAGAAAAAAAATAGTTAAATCTAAAGCTTAAAAGAAAATTTTTCAGAATGTTTTGTCTATACTTACTTAAATAATTAGGGAAGGTAGTTATAGCTATTTAATAGGGCTGTCAAGCGATTAAAAAAATTAATCGCACTATTTAAACAATAATAGACCATTTATTTAAATATTTTTGGATGTTTTCTACTTTTTCAAATATTTTCAGTTACAATGCAGAATACAAAGTATGCAGTGCTCACTTTATTATTTTTGATTACAAATATTTGCGCTGTAAAAAACAAAAGAAATAATATCCTTCAGTTCACCTAATACAAGTATTATTGTGCAATCTCTTTATCAACTTACAAATGTAGAGTTATGTACAAAAAAACCTGCGTTCAAAAATAAAATCTAAAACTTTAGACCCTAGAAGTCCAGTCACTCCTACTTCAGCCAATTGCTCAAACAAGTTTGGTTACAATTTGCAGGAGATAATGCTGCCTGCTTTTTCTTTACAATGTCACCTGAAAGTGAAAACAAGCGTTTGCATGGCACTGATATCTTCAGTGCCGTATGCGGCTGAAGAACTTTGTTATACCCTATGCTTCAACCACCATTCCAGAGGACATGCTCCATGCTTTTGATGGCGGGTTCCTGCTTTGCTACGATCCAAAGCAGAAGCAGACTAACACGTGTTCATTCCTTCATCTGAGTCAAATCCCACCAGCAGAAGGTTGACTTTTCTTTTGGTGGGTCAGATTCTTAGGCCAGGTCTACACTGCCAACTTTTAAATCGGTTTCATGGCCGATATACGATTTAACGCTGTACACGTTCACACGACGTCATTAATATCGATTTAAACGCGCTCCTTAAATCGATTTCGGAACTCCTCCCAGACGAGAGGAGTAGCGCTAAATTCGAAAGTTGATAAACTCGGATTAGGGTTCATGTGGACAGAAATCGACATATTTGGCCTCCTAGCGGTATCCCACCAGTGCACCACTGGGACGCTCTGGTCCGCAATCCGAACTCGGATGCAGAGTGCCGGTAAAACAGGAAAAGCCCCGAGACTTTTAGAATGTACATTTCCTGCTTTCATTGTCCAGCTCTTGATCAGCACTGGTGGCGTGTGCAGTTCAAATGAAAAGTAGCTCCTGCATGAAACCTTACGGGAGATACTAGATCTGTCGCTGTATGGTGAGACAAATCTTGTTTTATCAGAGCCTCCGTTAAAGAACAGGAATGCCAAAGCGTTTGAAATAAACTCCAGGATACACAGCGCCTGCGTGACAACCATAACGGGAAGCCAGAGACTCAACACGGAATCTAATGGGGGAGGTGAGGGAGGGGGTAATTTTTCAGGACTTACAGCTACCAGTCTCCACAGCCAGTCTCTGAAAACTATTTTGCATTTCTTGGGCTTGATGCGCCCAATGTCTGTAGCTTAATACACGGTGTCTTGCGTGCGTTCACGGAACAAGCTGCGTAGTCTTCTTCCCCCCCTCCCCAGCCGTGAAAGAGAAGTAAAATAATATTCCTTGAGGTACTGTAAATGTCACCCCTCTGGCTGTATGAATGCTGCTGGCAGAGTGTACGTGAGGTGAGTTTGAACCAGGTCGGGACATACCGTTTTGAATTCTCAGAGGTCCTGATCTGGCGTGCTATGGCGTTTGAACTCAGATGCACTCACAGAGGGAACAAAAGGCGCAAAGGTTGTCTGTGCCTTCACAAAGGAGGGGTGGGCTGCTCCCAGCACCACCCGGGGCAATGTTTTCTGCCCCATCAGGCACTGTGCTCTCAACCCGGAAGTGGGAACTATGGGATAGCTGAGGAACAGCTACCCACAGTGCACCGCTCCTGAAATCGATGGTGGCTTTGGACCATGGACGCAAACAATCGATTTCGTGATCCCACTGTGGATGCGCTAAACCGATTTTATTAGATCTGTTTTGTAATATCGGTTTAAGCTAATTCGAAATAATCGTGCAGTGTAGACGTACCCTTAGTTTCAGCATCTGAGTGTTGCTCTTTTAAGACTTTTTTTAAGCGAGTGTCATCAGCATGGAAGCATGTGCTCTGGAATGGTGGTGGAAGCATGAAGGAGCATATGAAAGTTTAGCACATCCGGCATGTAAATACCTTACAATGCTGGCTACAAAAGTGCCATACAAATGCGTGTTCTCACTTTCTAGTGACATTGTAAATAATAAGCGAGCAGCATGGTCTCATGTAAATGTAAACAAACTTGTTTTTCTTAGTGATTGGCTGAACAAGAATTAGGCTCTGAACAAGAAGTAGGCTCTGAAGTTTTACATTGTTTTGTTTTTGAGTGCAGTTATGTAACAAAAAATCTACATTTGTAAGTGCACTACAGTACTTGTATGAGGTGAATTGAAAAATACTGTTGTTTTTACAGTGCAAATATTTGTAATAAAAATAAAGTGAGTACTGTACACTTTGTATTCTGTGTTGTAATAGAAATCAATATATTTGAAAATATAGAAACATCTAAAATATTTAATAAATTTCAATTGGTATAATGTTTAACAGTGCGATTCGTGATTAATTTTTTTGAGGTTAATCATGAGAGTTAACTGCAATTAATCAACAGCCCTACTATTTAATATTAAAAAGTAAAATATGCAGTTTTGTATTTATTAAAAATAAAACCTGTTAATGCAACGTTTAAGGTTACACAGGTAATAATTTAAATTCCAGGAAACGCAAAAGCTGTTGGAAGTTTAGAAGTTCTGGGTGTACTAAAGTTATAAACTTAACTTTTAATCTTGCATGAAATCAGTGTTGTGCATTCGGCTTCTTAATTTTGTTTCTAAGTGCGAGGTATTAATGCTTGTGCTACTTAATGTTAAACCTTTTAATACTCCCAGTTAAAGTTGTCAGTACAACAGAATGTGATCTTCCGAGAGAGTGGGTTGGGTGGGAGTGAGTTTGTCCTATCTTTGTTGCTGCTGCTGCTTGGCTGGAAACAATTTTCTGGAAGACCTTGTCTACACAAGAAAGTTTTTTTTACAAGTTATATTGGTACGATTAATTTCTTTCCAGCTGCTGTTTTTAATTCTGTACTGAATGTTAAGGAAGGCAATCTGAGAACTTTTACTGTTGGTTGGTTTCCTTCCTGATAACTGAGATTGGAGTATCTCTTGTTCGAAGTGTGTGCTTCATTCTAGCAAGACACGTACATATTTCTCTGTTGGTTTAAGTTTGTGCAGGAAGTGCCATTTAGAAAACCAAAACAATACTAACTGCAGGTATTACATTTAACATAACATTTATCATTTTGTGTCTATACAAAGATAAATACAGTGAAATGAACATCCTTTTTTTAAAATAGTGCCCACTGTCCAATGGAGATGATGCATTTATTTTACAGAAGATTCTTGATCAGCTATAAATAATAATAATAAAAAAAAAAGGGGGTGGGGGGGAGCTTTGTCTGAGTCTCTATTGGTAAATCTGTAATTGATTAAGCTTTTTCGGGCGGGGGGAGTTTTGGAGAAGAAGGTGGGTTTGAGTTGGCTTTGGTATTGTTCACAATATAAGGATATCACGTACATAACCCATAACTTTACTTAATTATACACTTGTTCCACTTTTTTTCCCCTTCCAGGCTATTGGATTATGTCATGTGTGAATACCGTAGTGAAGGATGGTGGACTCTCCTTACTTCCATATTGACCACAGCTCTCAAATGTTCTTACCTCATGGCACACTTAAAAGATTACATTACTTACTCTCTAGAGCTGTTGGGTAGAGGTATCCTTTAAAGAAGCGTATCTCATGCCTACTAGTTATTATAGTAATTTGAGTCTTCAACCTTGGCACAAATCATTGTGCCAATCACATACCTTACATTAGATCAAATGCATGCCAGTGTAAGGGGTGCAATTCCATCGACTTTGGAGTTGAACCATCTTATGCCACAGCTGAATTTGGTCCCTTATTTCTAACATAGAACTTGAACATCTTGCTCTTCAGTTTAAGGCACTGTCAAGTTTAGGAGTGAACTGGAGCACACTGTAAAGTTTTAAGAGTGAATTGGGGTTAGAGAAGATGTAATGCATATAATATTCTTAAAATGAGGCCAAAAACTGCATAACTAGAATAGTGTATTGAATACAATATCACAAAGATGTTAACCAGTTGAAAATAAACTTAGTAAAACATAACCATAGAGAGAGGCTTATTCCCTTTGTGATAGCCTAGCTAAGACTACTTACTTGGCTCACTCCGACCACACACAAACAAGCCACCACAACCTCCTCCAGGAGGGGTAAGTGAGAGCTTTAATATTTAAATAAAAGCTATCGATGACCAAATATATAAATGTTACTTTTTAACTCCTAGCCAACTACTTCATGGTGGCTACACTGGAATAATCCAAACTTGTTGTGTAGTTTTAGTCTCTTGGATTCATATTAACTTGATCTCATTAACTGTTACCCTATCTTATCCTGTGCTTCAAGGGACAATGTCCTTCTGCTGTCAATACACTTGTTTTATATCTCTTCTCAGCTGCCATTTTCAGTCTTATCAAAGCCTGTTGCTTCCACTACTACAAAGCATTCTGCTTGTACTTATAAGCAGAAACTACATGAGACCATTGGCAATACTTGGGAGAGGAAATTGCTCCCTTCATAGACATTACATTATTCTCTTTGGAATTTTTCCTCCTTGTAAGCTATAAAATACTTCACGTACCAGAGTTTGGAAACTGAAGTTTATTTTGCCACAATTGAGTGTCTTCCTATTGGCTGAGGTAAGAATAAGAGGAAAGACAAAATGGATAGAAAATATTAAGTAATGGAATTTGTATTTGGAAATACCAAAGTTTTCATGGAAAGTGTTGCATGGAAGTGGTAGATTTCTGAAGATGAATGCTTTCGGTGTCTTAGTTCGGGGACTAACTTTCTCTTAATAACGATGAAAGATTGGGATTCTCCTGGTTTTGTAGTTTGCTTTCCTTAATTCTGTTAATTAGCATCCACTTTAAAAGAGGACCAGAAGTCTCGGATAGAAAAAAACCTGATTAAAGTTCTTATGGTAAGCAAGTAGAATTTAGCTTGCTTGAAATGTGTTCAAAAGATTTTTCAATATCGGATTAAATCTTTATTTTATAACCTTCTATCTGGGTATAGAATGAAAGCCCAGATCCAGAACCTGATTGTGATGCTTCTGCTGTGAAAGCTTCACAGAAGCTGTGGACTGACCGCATTTCCCTAGCAGGCAGCAATATTTTTACAATAGAAGTTCAAGATTTTGTACCGTTTGGTAAGTCGCAAACCTTTTAAAATATAGTTATGTCCCGATAAATTATACTTTGATGTTTGTAAATTGCACTCATTTGCTGTAAATGCCACTGAGGAGGAATAAATATGCAAAACATGTTCTAACTGCCAGCATTTAGAGCTTGTGGCAACAAATCCATTTCTTCTTTATCTACATCACTGGGGTAGGAGGATGGTGAGAAAATTGAAATTACATTTTTTCCCGTTCTCCTTCTTCCAGATGTGATGTGGATGTAGTTGGTACAAAAACAGTTTGAGAGCCCTGTCTTAAGAAGAATCCTCTGAGCTGCAACTGGCCCACTGAAGGCCTAACATACAATGGAAGAAAGAGAAAGTTCTGCTGAGAGAGGATGCTGTAGCTCTGAAACAGAACTCCCCAGGGACGGAAACAAGGATACGTACTAGCTTAAACCCACAAATACAAGGGAATATAGGGGAGGCATTAGCAGCTGCATAATTGCAGTGAAAATGTTCTGCTGAACTTCTGTCCCCTTGTGTCTCCCAAAGCCCTGTGTAGGTCCCCAGTATTACCTAGCTTCATGTAGGAGGGCAGTATTTTAACCTTGGTATATTTATGAATAGGTGGAACTAAAAGATTGTTCTGTGTAGATGCATCTGACGAAGTGGGTATTCACCCACGAAAGCTCATGCTCCAAAACGTCTGTTAGTCTATAAGGTGCCACAAGACTATTTGCTGCTTTAACAGATCCAGACTAACACGGCTACCCCTCTGATATCTGTGTAAATGTGTCATGTACAAGGTATACCCAGGAAGTAGGAGTTTATGGTGGAGTTCAGTTTTCCAGCTTCACAGTCTTAACAACTTAACAAAGACCTTTTTGTTTTAAATTCTAGTGCAATGCAAAGCAAAGTTTCTTGCTCCAAGTTTTCACGTTGATGTTCCTGTTGAGTTCGATATTTACTTGAAAGCTGATTGTCCTCATCCAATCAGGTTTTCTAAACTATGTGTCGGCTTCAGTAACCAGGTAACTATGTTTTATATGTGTGATCATCTGTTGGGGAAGGTTAATTTCTCATAATGGGTTTTATTATAACCTTGCATCTTCATTATACTTTTCCAGTTTATTGAAAAAGGGACACTTTTACCTTTATTTTTCTGTTAGTGTTTTCTTCTCTGTCACTCTTCTACTGAGGACTATACTGCTTTAATAAAACCATCACTGATTTAGTAGAGACGACAATACAGCTTTTTGTCTCCTTGTAGTACTAATAAAACACTTTTGAAATTAAACCTATTTAAAATCATCTAGAATTACAAATAAGACTTTCTATGTGTTACATTAACTAGGATAATTGCACTTTAATTACTGCAAAGTGCAATTATTCAGTACTATTGAGACTACTTGTTAAAGGAAACTTTTTATCTATCAGTTGCCTAAATACATTAGGTTTATGATCCATAACACTAATTGTTCACTGGTATGACAAGCAGAGAACTCTAACAGGATTTCAGCTTTAGTCCAGTAACACAGATTGTCAACATTCATTATATCGATAATATATTCTCAGCAATAGGATAACTTACTTTTTCTCACTTGCTATAGGAATACAATCAGTACTGTGTGGTAGAAGAAGCATATCAGAAAAGTGACATTCTGGAATATTCATCCCAGGGACCAGTGTGCCTAGTCCCGGGTAAAACAAGAAAGTTCACTTTCAAATTTGTTGCAAAAAGTGAAGATGTGGGAAAGAAGATTGAGGTTAGTTATCTAGATTCACAGGTTTGGCTCGTCAAGCTCAAAATTGCAACGTTGACTGCAGTTCTTTACTAGTTAGTAATGTCACCATATTGTGTACGTTTAAATATAATTTGTTTTGTAAATAGCATTACAAGATTGGCACCCACCTCAAAAAACTGAGTAGAAAAAGGGACAAGAGGGAGTGAAAAATATCCAGAGCTTCTTATTAAAGGAATGTGTGTGTGTGTGTGTGCGCGCACACAGAAATATGTCTGCACACATGCATCCCCATACTGCCACAGTTGCTTAAGTGAAACTGCCTGGACTGTAGAGCCAGTGTGTTGAGATTTTAATCTCCTGTGCTGCAAGCAGTTTTAGGGGTATGTATGTTGTATCTAAAGTGTGTGTGTGTGTGTGTGTGTGTGTGTGTGTACTGCAGAATGACTGGAGGAGGAGAGAAAAAAGTGGTATTTGAATAAACATGTTTCAGATCACATCTGTGGATTTAATCCTGGGCACCGAAACTGGCAGATGCGTGATTCTGAATTGGCGTGGAGGAGGAGGAGATGCTGCTTCATCTCAAGAAGCGTTGCAGGCAGCTCGCTCCTTCAAACGGCAACCTAAACTTCCAGATAATGAGGTTCATTGGGACAGCCTGACTATTCAGGCAAACACTATGTAAGTAAAAGTTTTAAAATGCGTAATGGTGAATATCAAAAATATCTCCCATATGTATTGGATCTTTGTAAAATAAATAAAAACTAAAATGTGCATTTTTGAACAAAAAATAAGTAGCTCTTAAGGATTTATTTTCCGACTACCTACTGCCCACCCCCTAGTCAGTAATCCTCTTTTTATAAGAACAGAGCTAGAGTTTACGGAAGAGGTTGATCTCAGTATCTCATTTGTCATGGCTCAAAGATAGACAAAACAGGCTTTAGCCCCCTTTTATTCATCCTGTCCAATTGTTTTTCCAGGTAAAACAAACAAGGAAGAGTTATTTACAGCAGTATATAAATACACAGAGGCCTGAAAATACTATACAAGGAAATAACTTTTAATCTATTTACTAACTGGACATTTTCAGAAGAATTAAATCCTCACTTCACAACATTTGCTGTTTAATGTGGGATTCTGTATCTCTGGTTACAGAAATGTGAGCTCCCAAGTCTTTAATAGGATCTGTGCCAGTGTTCCGTGCCACTGATTTTCAGGCATTTCAGAGACTAGCGAAACAGGATATATCTCCCCCTGGAGCTCTCATTTGAGCAATAGGCAACTTTAATCCTAACTAAAATGGACTAAAAATTGAGCCATCCAAGAAGGTGTGGAGTAACTAACCAGTTTTTTTTCCTTTTTTCATTAAAGGATCATTTCTAGAGTGCCAAATATTTCTGTTCAACTCCAACATGAACCTCCTGCCCTGACTAATGAAATGTATTATTTGATTGTGACAGTCCAGTCACATGAGGAGACAGTTGCCAAAGATGTGAAGCTCACGGCAGGTTTAAAACCAGGTATTTATTTCTGTCGTGATAGCATCTTAAGGGTCCTGTTGTCCTAGTGATTGTACAAAGAGTTAACACAGAGAGCGCACAGTCTAAATCTAGGATTTACGCAAATCATGAGAGGTCAATTAACAGCTAAACAGGATGGGGGTTAAGAGGTGGACAGGACAATAGTGGAGACAGAGGTGTATGAACAAATGAGTGGTAACAAAGGTCTCATTCGCAGGTATTGCCAGCTTAACCAATACTAGACACTAGTGTTTTGTGGACATCAAAAAAAGTCAGGTTTTAAGGAGGGATTTAAACTAATTTTCTCGTGATCTAACAATACTGTAAAGTTACTTTTGACAACAAACAGATGGTAGGGGTTTTTTTGTGTGTGTGGGTTTTTTTGTTTTTTTTTTTTAGCTGAGCTGCTAGCAAGTTTCAGTTACAGAATTAGATTTAAAAGTAATGTTTCAAATACACTTGTATTTTTCTGTTGGACAACATGGGACCAATCTTGTCCCATTTGAAATTATGGGACAGGGTAAAAGTTACATTCTAGGTAGCTTCACATAGTTACATGCTGTTCACCAATTGACATAGGTTGCTGAAAGGCCATCAATCTGTGTACACAAAAAAAAAAAAAAATTCTTCTGTGATGCATTCATGTTGTAGTTTTGTGTCTTGCTGTTGCTCATTTGGTTGAGGCATATGTCTGGTAGCAGTGGTGATTGTTTTTTTTTTTTTTTTTGTGATGCATACTTTAATATGCATAAATAGTGCCTGCTTGCCACAGTGATAAATTAACAGGATAATTATGTGGGTATAAAAACAGTATATTTGTATTCTAGGGCAAGATGCCAATCTGACTCAGAAAACTCATGTGTCCCTTAATGGAACAGAAATCTGTGATGATTCTTATCCTGCATTACTTCCTGATATCCCTGTAGGAGATCTACAGCCAGGAGAAAAGGTGAATTTAATTACTGCCCCCACTCCAGCTAGGAAAATGTTTACTAGCTAAACTGAAAATGAACATTGGCTAGTAAAAATACTTTCATACAGATATCAGAAGGACCACAATTTAATTTCACATGTGATGATGCCTAGTATCTGGGCTTCTATCTAATGCAGCAGTTGTTTTATTCAAGGGATGAGCCTTTGACTTCCTTACATTTTAGTTCTATGGGCTAGTTCGATGGAATGGAGTTGAGGGCTGTGTGTGATACTCTGAAGAGATCTCATTAATATAATCCAAGGAGGCTGATCTGGACTGTGAATCCTTTAACACAAAGTTATCTCAACTGTGTATTTGACAGAGAGAAGATTTTTTTTATTACTGCCTTACTGTTAAGTTTAAGTACCTGAGCATGCTGAAGAGTCTCACAGAATTGTCAAGGTGGTTGGCACAGAGTGGACATTAAAGGGATTTCATATTGTGATATAAAGCTAAAGAGATAAAAGAAATGCTCAATTTTCATTAACCACTTTGAAAGAGGAGAATGAATTCAGGATGCACTAGTTCTTCTGGTTGTGGGTTGACTTTGTGCTACATATCATTTAGGAGATGGCAAATATTAAAGAATCACACTATCTTCTGTAAGTGCACACTGGAAGCTTTGTAGGCTGTACTAATAATTTAACAGCCTGAGTGCTAAATCTTATAAGGATGCAGAGTTGAGTGACACATACTAGCTTTTTATTTTTTAATTTTTTTTATGGTAGTGATGGTAGGAAGGGAGAAGGATTGGGTTGATGAAATGGACAGCAGTTAACGTCTGCTACAAAGAGTAATTGTCTTCCTACATCTTCTCCTCAGAACAATACTGTAAAACTCGTGTGGTTCGAACTAGGACTGTCAAGCAGTTAAAAAAAAATTAATTGCATTTAATTGAGCAATTAAACAAATAGCATGTCATTTATTTAAATATTTTTGGATGTTTTTGACATTTTCAAATATATTGATTTCAGTTACAACACAGAATACAAAGTGTACAGTGCCCACTTTTTATTTATTTTTGATTACAAGTATTTGCACTATTAAAATAAAAAAAAGAAATAGTATTTTTCAATTCACCTAATACAAGTACTGTAGTGCAATCTCTTTATCCATGAAAGTTGAACTTACAAATATAGAATTATGTACCAAAAAACTGCATTAAAAAATAAAACAATGAAAATTTGAAGAGCCTGCAAGTCCACTCAGTCCTGCTTTTTGTTCAGCCAGTTCACCTCATACAAGTACTATAGTGCAATCTCTTTGTTGTGAAAGTGCAACTTACAAATGTAGAATTTTTTTGTTACATAACTGCACTCAAAAACAAAACAATGTAAAACTTCAGAGCCTACAAGTTCACTCAGTCCTACTTCTTGTTCAGCCAATCACACAGACAAACAAGTTTGTTGACATTTGCAGGAGATAATGCTGCTGGCTTATTACTTACAATGTCTCTAGAAAGTGAGAACAGACATTTGCATGGCACTTTTGTAGCTGGCACTGCAAGATATTTATATGCCAGATGTGCTAAACATTGTTACAGCAAATGACACCTAGTAATGGCTCCAGCCTACTAATGTAAATAGCAGGAGAACATCTAGTGGAATGGCCGGAGTTGTGCTATTCTTGTATTGGTGTCACACTTTATGCTGCCAGTAGCCAGTGCTGAAGACAAGCAATTGTTGTCCATTATGGTTCCCCTAGTCTGTGTTAACTGAGGTACACTAAATGAGTGAAAGGGCAGCTCTGGACTTGCTGGTTGCATTTTGAGTACTATTTAACTAATTTTATCTTTATATTTTACAGCTGGAAAAAGCAGTATATATTCGTTGTGGAACAGTTGGTACCAGGATGTTTCTGGTCTATGTTTCCTATTTAATCAGTACTACTGTTGAGGACAAAGAGATAATCTGCAAGTGTCACAGGGTATGATCTGTTGAGTTCAGCAGTTTGGAATGACTCTTCATCATGTTAGTTCATATATGAAATGATTAAGGGATTTGGATTACTTGTGTGTGATTTTAAGAACGAGCCTAATTTCAATGGTGCCCACAGTCTGCCCATCCTGCAGGGGAGGGCCAAAGCAGATGATGCCCTGGAGAGGGCTGGGGCCAGTGATGATGAATTCAGTTGCCTGTAATCTGATGTCAATATCTAGATTTGAGATTTAATACAATCTTTTCCCCCTCCATGCAGGATGAAACTGTAACTATAGAAACTGTATTTCCCTTTGATGTTGCTGTTAAATTTGTTTCTTCAAAGGTATGTGTTTTGAAAATTGATTGACATATCTTAGAATCATGAAAATCTGAGTAAACCAAATGTGACCAGTAAAATATTGATGCATTCTTTCTCTTCTCTTGGTAGTTCGAACACTTAGACAGAGTCTTTGCAGACATACCCTTTTTACTGATGACAGACATTCTGAGTGCTTCACCTTGGGCTCTGACTATTATAAATAGCCAGCTACAACTTTCGGCTTCCATGGTACCAGTAGACCATCTGGAATCTTATGTGGAGAATGGTGAGAATTTAGATTATTATTGCTTCTTAAATAAGATATTTTGAGGAGAATGGAGTGGGAATTGGGAAGAAATACATTTTAATACCTTATTGACACATTCATTTGGAATGTCTCTAAATTATTTGAAGTAATGTTAGCACTTTGAGCTGAACTCACAAAGGGGAAAAAAATTGAAGGTGAAACTTAGTTTGTACCCTATTCAGCTGTTCCTAGTTATTTGACCTGGAGAGGCATGGAAAAGTCTAATTTACACAGTGGCAGATCTAAACTGAAATAGAGACCAATACAGTGTGAGAGTTAGGTAGCATTTTGCTTAGCACAGCTTTCTAAAAGTGGTTGTGGTGACTGAATTCTCACTACTATATAAATTCTAAAATTTTATGAGTCTCTAAAATTGCTGGAAATTTCTTAATCTTCTAAAAATCTTATTTGTTGAAAGATAACATTAATATGGGAAATATAAAGCAGTTTCTTCAAAGATGAGTATTGCTATATGGAACCACCCTCAAGTTTTGTACAGCTGTCATTCTCGTTACATGAGCTAAATGAATTGACTGTGACCAACGCTCTTTTTGTGTTCAGGAGCTATTTATAAAGAGAGAGGAAGAACTGTCTCTGGTTCTGTTGAATATCTCAGGCACCAAATAGGGCATGAACTAAATAGGCTTGTTTTTAAAATGAGCTAAAAATATCTACCAAAAAAATCCAATAAACTTCTTTCTCCTCTCTAAATGTTAGTAAAATGGAAATAAAAGGTCAGTGGCCAAAATCTTAAAAATCAGATCTCAAGTGAAGCACCAGAGAGCACAGCCTCTTAATCAGCCATTCACGAGAAAAAGCATTTGACAATTTTTGGCTTTCATGTACTACATATGGCTTTTGAAATGTGCATACTGTGCCTCTATAGAATGAAATTTAAACAAGTCCATACATAGGATGACACACACAGGCATGAAATAGTGTGTGAATCTATTCTGACGAGCCTCGGAAGAACATGCAAGAAGTTTCTCCATCCTGTATTGAATACTGCCTTATTAGTTAGAATATCTTGTAGTTAAACAATAATGTTCTCCATCCTTCTGAGACAGATAGATAAATTGAGGAGTGTACAGTAGTCAAAACTTGGACTGCAGTTTTTGTTGGAAAATGTTGATTTCATGGAATTGATGTGTTTCAACAGAACTGGCACGTTCTTGTGGAACTTTCACCAGACACCAGGCTGGCATGCCAGCCCACCTGCCAACTAGTTTCCCAGGCTCCCTGTGCAGCCCACTTGGCTGGCTGCTGGAGAGCAGTGGCTTCCATGGTTCACAGCTCAGCCAGGACTCCCTGTCTGGCTCCCTTTCCTGGGCTCTCTGGCTCCCAAGGTAGTTCAGGGAGCCAGCTTCCCTGGAAGCTTGGCAGCCCTGGCTCCTGTGGCTTTTTATTTTTGTTTTAAAATTATATACTCTAAGTAGCTGCAGTTTTTAGTACCCTGAATGATGTCGGTCTTTGAACAAGAAGATAAAATATGCGCTCTAAATAGCAGCAACTGTTAATAATTTAAAAAATAAAACTGAACTAAATTTTTTAAAACGGTTTAAAAATAAAATAGCCAATTTTTTTTTAATTTTGGTTAGAAACTTCCAAAACAAACTGATTTGATTGATTATTTATTTTCAAAATAATTTACTTTCTGCAGCAAATGTCAAAATTTCTACTTTAGGTTCTAAAACCTAACAAAAACATTTCAAATTTTGGGAATTTACAACAGAAGAGAACTCCTGAGTCTGAATCAGCTGTACTGTGCAGTTTACTCTCTTGAATGTGACTTGGAGATTCTGTCTGCTCTGTGTGGATATTAGATATTCCATGGTTCTGTTCAGAAGGTTCTCTATCACCTGTCAAATCATCATTATTTCTGTGGTCCTGTCACAGGGCAGGGCTCCTCCCCAGCTTACAAGCACATACTGCCATGCCCAGTCTCCTTTAAGATGGTTTATTTTCTTAAAACAAACAGTCTTTTTACTCACTCCTTTGCTTCAAACTTCAGGGTCACTCGTCCCAGGGACTTCTGGTACTCCTGGCAGCTTCCCAGTCTTAGGCCATGTCTGTACTACAAGCTTATGTTGACGCAAGTTACATTGGTATAAAGCTGCTGCAGTTAGTGTGTTGCTTGCGTGTATGTATGCTTGGCGTGTTGTGTCAGCGGTGCGCGTACTCACCAGGTGTTCTTGTATCAATGCACAGTGTGGTGCATCATGGATAGGTATCCGAGTGTGCAACCTGCAACCGTCTAGCACGCAGTCTTTTGGGAAGTCTTCTCAATGCATGGTGGAGCTGAAAGGAGTTGCGCTGGGGTGACTGGGAGCATGGGGTCAAATTCCCAGTTTGCAACTGTCTCCATATCCTTATTGTCATCTGTATCCCATAATTTTCATGCTTTTTTTTCAAAATCGGACAAACTCATGGGGCCCTCCTCACTCTTTGCTGTCGCCAACAGAAGCATGGAGCTTGCACAGCTCAGAACTGTTGTCATGAGCATTGAAACACAGGGCACATAATCCTGCAGTATTTGCAGAGCTACAAGAAGAACCAGATCAGTGGGGAACATAATGATTTCTTGTAGAACAGATTGCTGTAGAATTTAGCAAGAACCAACTCAAGGTTGTTGGTGGCATTCACAGAGAAGCTGTAGATGATGAAACGCCACTTCTGAGCCTCAGAAACAAGCACTGACTAGTGAGATTGCATCGTTATGCAGGTTTGGGATGACAAGCCATGGCTGCAGAACTTTCAGATGCTTATGGCAACATTCCTGGATCTATGGGCTGAGCTTGCCCTAGCCCGCCGGTGCAGGGATCGAAAACAAGAGCTGTGCTGACAGTGGAGAACAAAGTGGTGATTTTGCACTGTGGAAACTTGAAACACCAGACTGATTCTAGACTGACCAGTAGCAATTTGGAGTCGGGAAATCCACCATGGGTGCCACTGTCATGCAAGTGTGCAGGGCCAGTAATCGCCTCCTACATGGGACTGTGATCCTTAGCAATGTAAAGAACATAGTGGATAGGTTTGCAGCAGTTGGGTTCACGAGCTGCAGTGGAGCAATAGATGGCATGCATATCCCTATTTTGACACAATTAGCTTGCCACAGAATATATCAATATAAAGGACTACTTTTCTATGGTAATGCAAGCATTGGTGGATCTCCAGAGACACTTCACCAACATCTATGTGGGCTAGGCTGGGCTGGGAAGGTACATGAGGCTCACATCTTTAAGAACACAGGACTGTTCAGAAAACTGCAAGGAGGAACATTTTCTCAACTGACAGATGACTGTTGGGAATGTTGAAATGCCAGGATCACAATTGGCATTTCAACATTCCGAGCAGTAATCTGAAGCCTACCTGTTGCTCGCCACCAGCCACCTTGACAGCAACAAGGAACAATTCAGCTACCAGCTCAGCAGGTGCAGAATGACAGTTGAATGTTCTTTTGGACGACTGATGGGACGCTGGCATCGTTTATGCACAAGATTGGACCTCAGTGAGAAAAATATCCCAATGGTAATAGCCGCCTGCTGTGTCCTGCATAATATTTGTGAGGCCAAGGGGGAAACCTTTTGACGGGTTGGAAGTCTGTGATTCTTGGGCAATAGAGTTCACAATGGTGACAATACAGTCAGCGTGGAGCGTGGTGGGAAAGCTGCTGGAGGACTGTTAGGGTTGACATAGGTAATGCGGTGTCTGTGTGCTGTGTTGACCTCCGTACATTAACCTTGGTGCAGTGCTGCTCTGGGAGGTTGTGTTACTGTGTCGGCATAAGAGGCCACTTACCTCAGTGGGAGACAAATTTAAGTGTAGACACATTCACAACTAGGTTGATGCAAGGCAGCTTACCTCACCCTAACTTTGTAGAATAGTTAGCTCTGTTCCCTTCCTGGAGCTTCCCAGAGCACCTGGCCTCTTGCACCAGCGACCCACCACCAGAGTTACCTCCACTCCACTGTGTCTTCCCTTCTCCAGGCACAGCCTGTCTCCGTCATTCTTTCCTACCCCTCTCATTTCCTGCCGTTTATAGGTCCAGGTGTAGCCCAGCCCCTTTTAATTGGTTGGATTGGGCTTACTTGCTCTGTGCAGGGGAACTGGGCCCAGCTCTACTCACAGGGCCCAAGGACCACATGACAGGCCCCATTACTGTGCTGACTGAGCACCTCATTATCTCTAATGTTTTCGTGTACAGTTTGTGAATTAATTGGGGATCCCTCAGACTGTGTATATATTGCATATATATAACACCGTTATTCCTAAAATTTATATATAATCTGTATGTATTACTAACTTTAGTTTTTCAGCTCTGGATCGTTTCTGTGCTAATATTCAGTGTGTCTTATTTTAAAATTAAACAGAACATTGCTGATAGTTGTTTTGCAGACAGGCGAGAGTGCCAGTGAGTGCTTTTGCTTACGGTGTCCATCAGTTACGAATGTTCAAGGCGGAGTGGCTACCGGACGTTATGTAATCTCCTGGAAGAGGTAGGGATTCCCTTGTCTGTTTTTTTAAAACAGTTCATGACCTTTTTTTAGGGTGTGGGTAGTCGGGAGGATATATTTTGCTTTTTCTTCTTCCCTTACTAATCGTCACAGTGGAATCATCTTGGGTGAAAGCATTAGGAACCATTTTTTTTTAAATGTGCATACTGCTGAAATTGCATCTAAATGGTGATATTTATTAAGTTTTCAACTGTGTGATCTCCTACACTAATTCTTAAGTTTTCTAAAGCCAAGGAGTACTTCACATGTGGAGGGGGGAGGAAGAAAGACAAGTTAAAGAACACTTCAGCTGTATAAAAAGTACTGTTTTAAAAAAATAAATGAACCTAATATTTTTTCCACCTCAATCACAGGTTTCTGTATGTGGGTTTGTTTTTAGAGCCGTCATTATAAGATACATCTGTCTTATCTAGATTTTAAGATGTTTTTACAATATTATTCAGATAAGGCTTTTCTCCTTTTTGAACTGTTGGGATTGCTGTAAATATTGCTTGTTAGTTTGCTGCTTGATCCCAATATTCTTTTGGCTTAGTCAGGAATATAAATGCAGTCTACATGTGTTGTTTTCTTTGATAGGAGTTCAGCTGTTGAAAGTGTACCTGTTGTTTGTACTGTGATCACTCTACCATATGTGGTTGTAGAAAGCATCCCACTCCATGTTAATGCAGGTAATATTAACATGCATGTTAATATTTTTAGCCTTGGGCTGCATGCATGGAATGTTCACTCAAGGCTGTGAAACCCCATAAATACCTCTTAGAGCAGAATTTGGTCCATAGGCACACGTTTATCCTTACTGCCACAGACCTGAGATGACCATATTTCTCCTGTAAGAACAGAGCTGGAGGGAAAAGCCCTGCCCATGCAGTACCTGTGTGTTCTCTAGTCATTCTAACCCATGCTTGTACTACTTCTTTGCCCCCGCAATTAGTGCAGATTAGTGATATTGTGATACATAGAACTAATCTTGTAACAGTAATTTCTGGTATCTTTCAATGCTTTCTAATTAGAGCTGATTGTTATATTTGAAAACTTATAACATATTTTCATGATTTGTTCCTGAAACATCTGATCAGCTGTACTATAGATATTGAGTTTTGTGCCAGCTTTTGCAAACCTTTCTACTTTTATTGAGTCAGACTTTGTTTTTGTATGTGAAACCAAAACATTTATTTATGTACCAGGTTATGTAACCTTTATATTCATTCCCTTTGTCTCCAAAGATCTGCCATCATTTGGTCGAGTAAGAGAATCCTTACCTGTCAGATATCATCTGCAAAACAAGACCAGTTTAGTCCAGGATGTGGAAATATCTGTGGAGCCAAGCGATGCCTTCATGTTTTCTGGTCTTAAACAGGTACAGATTGTCCTCTTTGTCACTACTGCATAATGATACTTTTCACACCACTGTTAAACTATTCTAATAGACTTCAACATACCCTTTAGATTAGTGGTTTTCAACCTTTTTTCATTTGTGGACCCCTAAAAAAAAAAAAAAAAAAAAAAAAAGAGGAAGAAAAATTCTAATGGAGATGTGGATCCCTTTGGGAAATCTTAGACATAGTCTTTGGACCCAAGTTTTGGAAACCACTTTTCTATGGTAACAATAATCTTTTGCAGACCCCTTAGATATAGTCTGCAGATCCCCCACAGTGCACGGACCACAGGTTGAAAACGGCTGCTTTAGATTATATAAATTAAATGTTTTTAATGTAACTTTATGTAAAACGGGAAAAGAAATATTAAAAACAAATAAATCTGTAACTATATTCAGAACAAATCTGTCTCCCAGCTCAGTTAAATTTCTGCCTACCAAAACAAGGCTTGGGAAATTTACATCTTTTTTTTCTCTCACTTTGAATCAAGTGATGCAGAGAGAAACACAGTACACTATAACAAATATGGGCTACCCTAAGTGAATGGCAGACTCTCACTGTTACCTTGTGATAGCCTATGAGCTTACTATCAACTCTGCTATAGTCTGATCAAATTACCCTAGAGGTATTTAGTAAATACTCATCCTTAAGACATGGTGAACTGAAGAATGAGCAATATATCTGGAGGAAAATGTATTTCCAAAGCTGCTTTTATTTTATTTTTTTTAATCTTAAGATGACTTATTTTCAGTCCTAGGAGTGTCTAGTTATGTCTTTCTGGATAGGCTAAGGAAATTCATGTTGATCATGAATCACAGTGTGTGCAGTTGGGCAGAAAAGAGAGTTGTATTATTTTGAATAACGTGTTTTAGTCAAACTGATTAAAGAGAATATTTAAGAGAATTATTTTTAACTTTGGAGTGTGCAAATGTTTAATATATGTAAACAGTTTGCTTTCTTTCCTGGAATTATTTATGATTTTAGATGCGATTGCGAATCCTTCCTGGCACACAGCAGGACATGTTATATAACTTCTACCCTCTCATGGCTGGATATCAGCAGTTACCATCTCTTAATATCATCTTGCTGCGGATTCCAAACTTCACTAATCAGTTGCTCAGACGATTCATACCAACGCACATTTTTGTAAAGGTAAGGTTCCAACGGAGGCTTTTGGCCTCTTATAACGAATGAATTCTTTGAGAATTTACGTGGGATTTATTTTTCTTTTGAGAACTGCAACCCCAGCTCTACTCTTAGCAGATTAACTGAATGGGCCGTTAACTAGAGAGCAGGCTTGTCTGCTTTAAGACGCACAGGCACAATGCAGTGTGTACATGGAGACCATGGACTTCACTGGGGCTCTGTGTGGGTGCAGCCATCTGCTCAGGCGCTACACAATGCTGGACTGGGCTCTATATGAGCAATAGTCACTTTGCTCTTAAAACCATCCAGAATTACTTTACTGAATTACTGTTATCCTCCTGGTCACAGGATATTATCTATTTTTCTGAACATTTGGATAATATCTTGTGACTAGAAGGATAATAGTCATTTAATTTAAAGTATCAGTTAAAATTCTGTCTGCATTTGAGTATTGGTGGAACTGCATTTGGTTACAATATTTCCAAGTTTTCATTTATTATCTGCCACCCCATCTTATATTTATATTACTCAGGTGAGAATTGATTGCAGAAAGTGAAGTGCGGGTGTTCATCATGTGATGGGTTTTGTGGGGTTCCAGAATATTTCTGAATCTGTTACTATTAGAGAGAGAAGTTCTAAGCGCACGTGAAATTTAGTATACTAGACTTTTTCAACAATGTTGCAGCTACTTAGATATTATGAAAACCTTATGATTGAAAATTGCATTTCATCCCATCAGGCCAAACAGGCTTCATGCAATCTTTCTGCTCCTTTCCCACTTATTTTAAAGCCTTTTACCCAAAACAGTGCTAGCTAGCCTTGTGTCTGTCTGTCCTTTACAGAATCCTTTTCTATTGGAGCATAAGCAGTGAGTGAGAGGCCTAAAGTGTTCCTTTGTGTCTTTTTGAGAGAGGCTTGTTCGAACATCTATAATCCTCTCTCTGTTCCCTGCAAACAGTCTTTGCATTCCTCCAATTTTACTGCAG
This sequence comes from Chelonoidis abingdonii, assembly GCF_003597395.2. NCBI lineage: Eukaryota > Metazoa > Chordata > Testudines > Testudinidae > Chelonoidis > Chelonoidis abingdonii. The sequence goes on from NC_133773.1 coordinate 82,067,378, forward strand.
CTAAGAGGGCTGAGTGGAATGTATTGTTTATACACATTGTCAATCAATGTCTCTCCTAGATCAGTCATCAAAACTTGCTGTTAGGTCAACACAAAGTTCTGCCCCTCCTCCTCCCCCCCCCCCCCCGAGAAAAGAGATCTGAGCATTTACAAGAGAACCTCTCTAGGTTTTTAATTCCTTTCTTCTCTTCTTTGGGGTCATCAGAATCCCAGTATTCTTTCTTTCTTGTATGCTCCTTTGCACATCCATCTTTTCCTCTTAAAATATTCCTTTTCCCAAGGGACCCCACTTTAAACTTCTGGGGCTGTTCGGGCTTCATGCATGTATTTATCATCAGCATCATTATCAATAAAACATTTTGTATTGCAGTAGCACCCAGAGAGTCTAATCAGGGTCAGGCCCTATGCTAGGTGCTATACAAACATCCATAAAGAGATGGCTCCTGCCCTGAAGAGCTTATGGAGGCAGTTGGGAGAGTTAGAAGACTTGAATGTAGATAACATTACAATATTTTGTGCTGCCATTAGAAATACTTTGAAGCTAGGAAAGATACAGCCCTGATTAGACATTGTAACATCCTGTTCATTTATGATGATGATGCTAGATGAATTTCATAACTATATATAATCTTTATACTGACTCTTCTTTTTCTTTAAAGCCACAAGGTCGACAAGCTGATGATACTTCTATTGCAGCTGCATAACTGCAGACATGGACTTATGCACTAGAAGGAAATGGGATGTTGCACAGAATGTATAAAATTTTCTCTTTGAACCGTAGCTTTGATCAAACTTTATGAATTAAACTTTTATTTTTGAATTACAATTATGACAGCTATCAGCAGAACTAATGTTTAAACATTTAGTTTTTCATAAACTTTCACTAATGAATAAATATATGGAATAAGTTGGTGCTCTGTTTAACATGAACATTCTTTCTCTTGAAGTTAATTGCTTTTAAGAAGTAGTATTATATGGAATGTCTTGAGAATGAAGATGAAGAAAACCAGGTTCACTTGCCCAAGAAAGAGGAATGCCACTTTCTTCATTAATGATGGTTTGAGGTGCAATGTCTGTACTTTTTGTTATCAGGATTTACAGCATTTGAAAGTGATCGTATCTGATAGAAACTTATTTTTTTGCCATTTATATTCAGAGGGTAGAACAGTATGCAGCAGCCTGGACTCTCAGATCTATAAATGACTTACTACTACAAATGGATCTGTTGGCATTGAGTGGCTTCCTAATGCTTTAAGCAGAGTCATTAATTTTAAAAGTATCTCTTTGTACCAGGTGAGCTGTACTTCAAAACGTTACACTCAGTAGTATCTAGTCAGTAAAATCTGGAGTCTTTGTAAGTAGCTTCATTAATTACAGTTGTACCATCCAACATTAACCTGAAATGGTTTGAATTGTTAAAAATGCACTGCTTCCAGGACAAAGAAACATTTTGACAGTATTTTGGTATGTCAGTTTAGAGGTACATCCTTGTGTAGCTTCACAACCTGGTATTTAAAATATTCACAGTAAATCATGTAAATAAAAATTGTGTTGTGAAATCTTCTATTGTTTAACTTTCTAAATAGTTAAATTAAACAACTGAATTTTGATCTTCTGGAAATCATGGTATTTATTGTCCAAGTGAAGTTATATTAAATGACTTATTGTAACTGAATATTTCTGAAACTGAGCTGAGCGTGTTCATTTCCCAACTATATTGATTTGTATGTAATGGATAACTGTCCAGTGTGGTCCAGTGGCTTAGTGGATAAGATTCTGGACTTGATTCGCTTTTATGTCTGCCTTCAGCATTGTTTAGGGCAGAGGTTCCCAAACGTTTCTTATTGCATACCTCCTCCAGATCTATGAGCTGCCCACATATCCCTACCCTTTTCATCACTGATATCGTGTGTTCTACTTAACACTATCTGTCTTTAGCCATCTGTCCATATTTCACTGTTATGTACAGATATAGTTATAGTGTGACCTATACAACTGGGTTGGGGGGATCCCTGACAGAGTTCTGACTTCAATTAGGCTTGACAGTTGCTGGGCAACTGAACCTGCACTGTACAATGATTGGAGGTGAGGGCTCCATACGTCAATGCTCTGTATATCAGTGTTCTCATTGCTATGTCTTGAAGTAAATTAACTACTGTATTTTGGAGAACAAGTTCCCACACAGCTGTAAAGCTCATCTGAGTAGACTATTATGAAAATGCAATACAGAAAGTAAGTAATAAATAAAAGTCACCGATACACAACTTCTCCCACATACCACCCCTCCCCGCAAAATGTCTCGCATACCCTCAGGGGTACGAGTACCACAGTTTGGGAACTCCTGCATTAGTCAGACAGAAACTATAGTGAAGCCAGTAAAAGTTTTTACTTGTAAGGACTTCAGGGTCTAGCCCTAGATGGCTGATTTTAGAGTGGCAGTAGGCTCTTGAAGGAAGTTGTATACCACCCACTTCTCAGAGCTGATATAACATTTCTGTGGCACATGCAATTGGAGGGAGGTTGTTGGTTACTGGCGTGAAGGAAAAGAGGGCTGCAAACCCTATTGCTCTCTCTCATTCTTCTCTCCCTGATGACTTCAGTTGCGTTTTATCCTGTAGTCAAATAGGGAGAGTTAAAATGCCTATTCGGGTGGCTGGTATCCAGCATTTGCCCCCACAGGTGCACCTTTCAACATTTTTTAAAATAGAAGTTAAACATATTTTCCCCTCTTAGCTTGTCCTTGGCTTCCAACAAAATTTTTTGTTCAAACTGCAGTTCAGATTTAAAGAAACTTCGCTGAGGTGTCTGTGCTATGCGACTTTTTCTGAAAGTGTTTATACAGCTATAAAATAGAGAACTGTGATAGAATGTTATATGGGAACATGGTAATAGTAAATTATGATGACTTGTATCCTTTTGAAAGCATACAGGGTGTTTTAAACACCTCAATTCCAACAACTTGAAACATGTCTAGGAACAGTGGAAATTACCATCTCTTATAAAATCAAACAAATTAGGAAGGGTGTATTGAAGATCAAAAGTACAATTTATAATGAACATTCTCTAGTTAACAGTAATAAACTAACCAGAAATGTGAACTTGTAGTATACACGGTGTAGGAAAAACTACCCAAGAATTGTATTTCCCTACCCATTTTTCATATTTTTTTATTCTTTTCTCTCTCCCTCACCTTCCTCTTCCCTTCCCCTTCCCAAAGTTATCACTTTGGTTTCAGCTTGATTTTATTCAGACTAAACACCACAGAGCAGGGCTCTTGTTTTATTTGCTACAAAAATAAGAGCAAACAAAATTATTCAGCATGGGAGAACAGCCACAGTAAGGATACCTAGATGATTAAAGGTGACTGTTACTGATTCATGGGCCTCTACAATGCTGAAGGCTGGGGGAGGGGGTGGGGATTATATACACCCACACCCCATAGGAGCCTTTGAGAAATATTGTATACACAAGGTGCCATTGTCATAGATTCCAAGGCCAGAAGGGACCATTGTCGTCATCCTGTCTGACCTCCTGTATAACACAGGCCCTAGAATTTCCCCAAAATAATTCCTACAGCAGCTCTTGTAGAAAACCATCAAATTTTGATTTAAAAATGGTCAGTGATGGAGAATCCACCACAACCCTTGGTAAATTGTTCCAATGGTTAATTACTCTGTTAAAAATTTACCTTATTTCCAGTCTGAATTTGTCTTGCTTCCGCTTCCAGCCTTTGGATTGTGTTATACCTTTCTCTGTAAGATTAAAAACCCATTATTAAATATCTGTTCCCTATGTAGGCACTTATAGACTGTAATCAAGTCACCCCTTATCCTTTGTTATGCTACATCAATTAAGGTCTTTCAGGTTTTTCACCGTAAGGGCAGGTTTTCTAATCTTTTAAGCCTTCTCATGACTCTTCTCTGCACTCTCTCCAAAGTACCAACATCCTTCTTGCATTGCGTACACTAGAACTGGACACAGTATTCCAGCAGTGGTCACACCAGTGCCATATATAGAGATGTAAAATAACCACTCTACTGCTACTCAAGATTCCCCTGTTTATGCATCTCAAGGTCACATTAGTTCTTTTGGCCACAGCATCACACTGGGAGCTTATGTTCAGATGACTATCCATGACCCTGAAATCCTTTTCAGTGTCACTGCTTCCCAGGACAGAGTCCTCCACCTGTAAGTATTGCCTATATTCTTTTGTTCCTAGATATATACATTTACCCATATTAAAACCCATATTGTTTGTTTGCCCAGTTTACCAAAGTCAGCTTTTATGATTTCTTTTGGAGTGAGGCCTGAATATATATAAAAAAGATATATATCCACTGAATATATCTTTTAAATTGGAACCTGCTATAAGTTACATGTAACATCAAAGGGAAATAAGCTACTTCTAAAAAGCACTTTTATCAATGTAATTTTCCACATGTAGTCGTAAGCATAAAATTGTGTACGTTTATACAGGGTCTAGTTGGGCTACATGTTAAAACTCCCACTTTATGCAGATCAAAGTTGATATCCATTTAGGAGATGAATTGCATGTTTTAGTGGTAGTTACTGCTTTCAAGTGGAGTTGCTTCCCGGTCACTTAGCTGTCCTCTCCTTGCTTTGTCACAAGATGAGATTGCATTGGCCAAAAGAGGTGGATTCAGCTAGTTGCAAGAGTAGAAAAGGGGGAATTCAAAAATCAGAGAGCAGGCCGTGCTTACAGGTGTTGCCTGTTGTTATGGGAGATGTGATATTCCAATAATTCATCAGTTTCACGCTGTGGCCTGGGTAGACAAGTGGGGCCAAATTAAAGGGAAGGCAGGAGGCTAGAAAAACACCATTTCTTTATAGAAATTTTCCAAAGAGGGAAAAAAATTAATTGTATTCGCTTTCCTACTTCCACAGAAACAATGAAACCCAACTACTTCAGTGCAGTACATTTTTCCTAAAAGGTACAAGGTGGATGAGAGTGCCTGCAGCATAGCATTTATCCATAACATACTGCACCTGATGTGTACATAATGGATAGAAAAATATTGGGTAACTCAACACTTCAATTACAGGCTTCCAAGTGTATTTTTATGCAGTGCCCATTGCCATGGCATCTGCCTGCTGTCACAGTAGCTTAGACGATGTGAAAGTAATCTCAGTGGCAGACCTCCACCAGTCTAGGTTTAGAAGGTCTGTGATAATCATTACCCAAAGTCTTTTTAAATAGATATCCTATGCATTGTGCCCTAAGGTCTCCAGAGTCTCCTTCCCGCTTCTCCGCTTGACCCAGGGCAGTTAACAAGGAATGAGTTCCAATCAGTGCCTTTAGGCAGTGAATGACTTTACTAAAAATGACGAAACACCTTAAATACACAAACAATACTTTTAAAAAGTCCATTTATTCCTCTTGTTTCCATTTCTTAAGTAGGCATTTTAATCCAGCCACATACCAATATTTACATAGAAACCCTAGCTTTCTGTTTAGATCCTTGCCAGTGTGGGAGCTGTTTTCTTTCTTTTTTTTTTAAATGCTAATAAAGTCAAGTTAGACTGCATTAATGTTATAATGAATGTTCTGTTACATACTGTATGCTGCTAAATATTGGATATTTCAATACTTCATAAAAAGAGGGAAAAGACTGATGTTTCTGTATGTCCTATACCCTCTGTACAGGGTTTTGTCATCAGAGTTTTCCTGATTTGCAGAGTAGTAGGAAGCTTGAAATTTCATCATTTTGTGTCCTATGGTAAAATAAAAACAGAATAACTCCATTTCCTTTCGCTAGAAAGGTTGGGCAAGATAACATAAGCCTCTTTAGTGACCTGCAAATAGATATGTAGCCCAAAATAAATATGTGGGACACTGAGAAGCAGCTAGAGAAAAAAATTTAGAATCTCAACTTTAACTATAGCTTCATTATCAATCATACTGTAATATATATATCTGTGTAAAACGCACAATATTATATTTAAATAATGACATGGTGGGAGAGGAAGTGATTAATCCAGGGAGGGTTATAGATGATGATAAAAAAGCTAATGGTTTTGGTGGCTTTACCTATACTGGGAAGAAACTTCTTCCCCTCCAATTTTACATAACGAATGGACTGATTTCTAATTAAATTTTAGAATATTAGTACTGGATATTGTTAAACATAATAGAATAGCTGGGGTAAGAGACTGGAATTAACACCTGCTGTGCCATCAACACCTTTGCCACTTTTCAATCACTGTTTCAAAAATATTGGTGTTTGGTTAGATTGCATAGCACCACCCTGTTATATTCAAAGAGTAATTAAACTTTTGTTATGATGAGTCCTGAAGATGGCTGGTTTGGTGGATGTCAGCTGTGCTGATAGGAGTGTGTTAGCCTTTAGGGAAATTAATTCAAGAAACCCTTTAGCTAACTGCTTCTAAATGTTGACCATTTTTCATGCTATGGGTGTGCAGGGCAATAGATAAGGCCCTATGAAATTCACAGCCGTGAAAAATGCATCACAGACTGTGAAAGCTGGTCTCCCCCTGTGAAATCTGGTCTTTTGTGTGCTTTTTACCCTATGCTATACAGATTTCAGGGGGAACACCAGCATTTCTCAAATTGGGGGTTCAGCCCAAAAGGGAGTTGCAGAGGGGATCACAAGGGGGTTGTGGTATTGCCATCCTTACTTCTGCGCTTCTGCCTTCAGAGTTCGGTGGCCAGAGAGTGGCAGCTGCTGACTGACGGCCCAACTATGGAGGCAGCAGCACAAAAGTAAGGGTGGTAATACCATACCATGCCATCCTTACTTCTGCGCTGCTGCTAGCAGCGACTCTGCCTTCACAGCTGGGCTTCCGGCCATCAGCTGCTACTCTTCAGCTGCCCAGCTCTGAAGACGGCACCACTGCCAGCAGCAGCACAGAAGTGAGGGTAGCCATACCACAACACCTCCTGTGCTCTGTGCCCAGCACCCCTTAAGAATGTATTTTTGCAATATCAGCCCTGTGCTTGCCAAATTCTGTGAGCAGGACCTGCCTCTTGCTCACACCCTGAATTTGCTTCATATCTGCAAAGTTTTGGCCACTACTTTAGTTCAGGCTTCAACAACCAAGCCATTCTTTTTAGGTGACAAAGGTGAGGAACTGTCATAGACTGAGGTGTCGATAGAGAAGGTGTGGGAATAAATTGATAAATTAAACAGTAATAAGCCCTTAGGACCAGATAGTGTTCACCCAAGAATTCTGAAGGAACTCAGATATGAAATTGCAGAATTACTAACTGTGGTATGTTACCTATTGGTTAAATCAGACTCTGTACCAGCTGACTGGAGGATACCTGTTGTAACACTGATTTAAAAAAAAAAAAAATGGTCCAGAGACAATCCTAGCAATTACAGGCTCGTAAACCTAACATCAGTACCAGGCAAATTGATTGAAATTACAATAAAGACCAAAATTATCAGATACCTAAATGAATATAATTTGTTGGGGAAAAAGTCAACACAGCTTTTGTAAAGGGAAATCATGCCTCACTAGTCTATTAGAATGTTTTGAAGGGGTTAACAAGCATGTGGACAAGGGGGATACAGTTGATACTATACTTGGACTTTCAGAAAGCCTTTGACAAGCTACCTCACCAAAGGCTCTTAAGCAAACTAAGCAGTTATGGGATAAGAGGGAAGGTACTCTTGTAACTGGTTAAAAGATAGGAAATAAAAGGTAGGAATAAATGGTCAGTTTTCATAATGGAAATAGTAGAATCCTTCAGTGTATTCACAAATGATCTGGAAAAAGGGGTGAACGATGAGGGGCAAAGTTTGCAGACATACAAAATTACTCAAGATAGTGAAGTCCAAAGCTGACCTTGAAGAATAACAAAGGGATCTCACAAAATTGAGTGACTGAGCACCAGACTGGCAGATAAAATTCAATATTGGTATATGCAAAGAAATGCATATTGGAAAACATAATCCCAGCTATATTTACAAAATGAGGGGGTCTGAATTAGCTGTTACCACTCATTGCGGATAGTTCTCTGAAAATATCTGCTCAATGTGCAGTGACAGTCAAAAAAGCTAACAAGGTCAGGAACCATTAGTAAAGGGATAGATAATAAGAGAGAAAATATAATTCCACTATATTAAATCCATGGTACACCCACACCTTGAATACTGCATGTAGTTCTGGTCACACCATCTGCTGTGAAAGTGTTCTTAAAACGAACATGTGCTGGGTCATCATCCGAGACTGCTATACCATGAAATATATGGCAGAATGCGGGTAAAACAGAACAGGAGACATACAATTTTCCCCCAAGGAGTTCAGTCACAAATTTAATTAATGCATAATTTTTTTAACAAGCGTCATTAGCATGGAAGCATGTCCTCTGTAACAATGGCAGAATCATGAAGAGGCATATGAATCTTTAGCACATCTGGCATGTAACTATCTTGTGATGCCAGCTACAACAGTGCCATGCAAACGCACTTACTTTCAGGTGACATTGTAATTAAGAAGTGGGCAGCATTATTTTCTGCAAATGTAAACAAACATGTTTTTCTTAGCAATTGGCTGAACGAGAAGTAGGACTAAGTGGACTTGTAGGCTCTAACGTTTTACTTTGTTTTGGAGTGCAGTTATGTAACAAAAAAACTACATTTGTAAATTGCACTTTCATGATAAAGAGAGTCCACTATGGTACTTGTATGAGGTGAATTGAAAAATACTATTTCTTTTGTTAATTTGTGCAAATATCTTTTATTCGTAATAAAATAAAATAAAGTGATTACTGTACATATTGTATTCTGTGTTATTAAAATTGATATATTTGAAAATGTAGAAAAACATCCAAAATTATTTAAACAATAGAATACCAATTGAAATTTATTAACAGTGCAATTAATCACAATTAATTTTTTTGAGTTAATCACGTGAGTTAACTGTGATTAATCAACAGCCCTAGTTTTAATATCATGTGCTGCAGAGAGCCACAGAAGACACATAAAAGAGCCACTTGTGGCTTTTGAGCCTCAGCATGAGTAAAAAAAAATGAGGAAATTTAGCATGTGAAATAAATGAGACTGGGCCCAGGGCAGTAACTTGATAAACTACTGGGCATTTGCTCACTGCTGTGGCAACTACAGTATAAGGTTATGCCAGGATTTCATCAAGGACTGAAAGGTGAAATGCTAGGCCCAGGAGTGCAGCTCTCTTACTCGCGTGAGATGTCCCATCGACTCCCACGGGGATTATTTCTGTGCGGGCTGCAAAATGAAGACTCTAACCAATCAGATGGGATTTTTGAAGGGCATTTTACAGCTAAGTTTAACAATCATTCACATCTAATTTTACATCCATTTGTTTTATCTCCTAAAACAGCTTTTGTTAAACTGTCCATTTAAGTCATACTTGGCTAATTGCTTCTGCCATTTAAACAAGTACTCCAGAGCCTTTGTAAACAAAACAAGACTAATTAGTATCTTGTTTTTCTGTTCAATTCCATGATCTTTCTCCAAGGAATGATTCTGTAGGAAATAGTATTTTGTTAGGCAGGGTCATGGTTGGGTAAGGAATATTAACAACACCAGTGATAAAGCTCTGTGCTTGGTAATTATTTGTTGAGCCCAGTTATAACAGCAAGAATGTCTAGGGTATTAAAAGACGTGAAAAGTTCCTGTGATAAAAAAATGGAACTGATTTGTACTGAACAGGCATATTTTCATGGGAATTATGTGAGGAAATTGTTGTGCTCTGTGATAAAGATATCACAGAGGATCTTGGTCTTAAATCTGACTAATTATAGAGTAGCTTTGAACTGGGGATCAGATAAAATAGTCATACCTCTTTTCATCTAGAGGAAAGAATATTATTAGTGTTAAGTAAAAACAGAATATTCTTTGATACTTGATAAAGAACTAAATCTGTTGAAAGATTAAATTACCTCTGCAAGAAACCAGAACACTATGTTTCAGTATGATGAAACTATGCCAAAATGGAATAAAGTATGTCAAGGCAAATAACCCTTAAAGGAATAAACTGAGAAGTGCTACTCTGTTACACTAACGCAATACAATAATTTGCCTTGTTACAGAACGAGTCCTGTAAAGTTTTTTATTCGCCAGATCTTATTCAACAAATCGGTTACACTTTTTGTTTTAAATGAATAAATGTTTAAATGTATAAGTAGCACAATGTCTCTGTTAGGACACTAGTGTCAAAATTTTATTCTCCTTTAGTTTAGGTATACAGCTGAGTGCACGTAAGAGAGAAATGCTAGAAGCAGAGCTGGCTCCATCTTTTTTGCCCCAAGCTGCAAAGCAGGAAAAAAAAAATAAAGCTGATCGGCGGCGCTTCGGCAGCAGCTCAATCATGCCACTTTGTTCTTCGGTGGCAATTCAGTGATTGATCCTTCACTCCCTCTCTTCCTCTTCGGCCGAAGACCCGGACGTGCCACCCCTTTCCATTGGCCACCCCAAGCACCTGCTTCCTTCTCTGGTACCTGGTGCCCTGGCTAGAAGACCAACCATGATAAACATTTGGAAAATACCCTAGTCAATAATATTAATGGTCTTCATGTAAAAGCAGGGCATGTATTTAATGTTATCATTTCTTTGTGATGTGTATATGGTATTCATATGATCCTATAGATTTGTCATGGTGACCTAGCGAAAACACTGGAAGCATGTTTAAGAGAGGTTGTACTAAGCATAGTGTTTCAAGAAGATAAACTGCTTTGAGCAAGATCTCATCCTCTAGGGAAATACCACCAAAGGATGATTGTCCTCATTAACCCTCAAGCAGTAAGCTCTCTGAAGGGGAAGCTCTGTTTGAAAAGCACTGTATGGCATTTGACACATCATTAATAGCAATGACTTCCCATACCTGAAATTTGTAAAACAACGTGTTTAGCTTTTGTTCTTTGAACAAACATTAACTTTCTGGTGTAGCACAGCGTTTGGTCTATGGCTAATCTTCAGAATAGCTACAAACCTTAGACCTTAGTCCATCCCGTGCTTTGCTGCACACTGGGCAACCCACATTTGCCATACTTGTCTGTCAACTGCCCTTCTCTCCAAATCTTCCCATTTCATGTTAAGCTGCTTGATGTCGTTCAGAACTGTTTGTTTCCATGTTATCTGCGGTCTTCCCCTTTTTCTTCTTGCATTTTCTGGTTTCTGGCGGTATTTGGTAAATGTTCTTTTTCCATTCTCAGCCCATGTCCCAGCCACTGATGTCTTCTATTGTTGACTATTTGTGAGATAGTGCCTTGTCTAATCATTTTTCTGACTTCTTCATTCATCTTCCTATCTCTATATGTTATTCCCAATATTCTTCTCAGACATTTGTGATGAAATGCATCCAGTTTTTGCGTATCTTTCTTGTTAAGTTGTCATGTCTCACTTCTATATGTTGTGATGGTAATAACAATTGCTTTGTACATGTTCAGTTTTGTTTTGAGGGAGAAGTTTTTGAGTTGCCAAATGTTTCTGAGTCTTCCAAATGCAGCATTTGCCTTCCTGATTCTTCTTCAAGTGCAATGATAACTCAGTCTGGGAAAACTTAGATCTGGCACAGCTGGTTTGCAGAGACTTTTAAAAAAAATTTAGATAGTCCTTCATTTTCATTGTAATGTAAAAGTGCTAATGGCAGTTTTTTCTGTCAAATATAGGCTCCTGACCTTGTCATGATGACAAGAAAGTTATCATTGAGCGTGTACATACCTGCCAGGCAATATTACATGGAGAATAAGCTTGTCAGTCTCCAGGTTTCATAAACACTTCTTACACAGGCTGTCACCACATAGTGGTGTCTGTATTATCTCAGCTGATTCAATATTGGGACTGATGACAAACAGGGTCATCAGCATAATTATATAATCCTGGCAAGATGAGGCAAAGGAAGAAGAGCAGAAAGAAGCAGGGTCACTGGTGAAGATAACCAAGACGGAGCTCAGTTACTGCTATAAAAAGAAGCCAGCTAAATAATGTGCAGATCTTGCAATGAGTCCCACATCATATTAGTCTTTTCTGGTATTTTACTTGCACAAGCAGCCTTTTAAATAAAGTGAATTATATCCTTTGCTGCCATTCATGAGAACCATTCATGCCATCTAGTTATAGCCTCACTCCATAAAATAAAAGTGTACTTAAATCTAAAATGATTAATACTATAAATCCTAGCGCTGCAGGACAGTGTAGAGAAGATGAGAGGCCTGATTCTTGTTTACACTAAGGTCCCTTTATACAGCTCTGGCAGTACAAAAGGTATATTAAAATGGGACTAAATTATATGTATACCCACTTTAATACCACTCTATACTGCCACAATGGTGCAAAGGGGACTTGTCAATAAGAATCAGACCCTTTTTTTTTTTTTACACTTGATACTTTGTTTTGAGTGAACAGATAACATAGTGTGAAAATTAAAGAATTTCTGGTACACAAGGGAATCCTAATGTTAGTGAATACTTGGAAGTCACCCAATATGTAAAAAAAATATGCTGAAATAACTTCAATCAACACTGCTTTGTGAAGCCAGCAAATTATTTCTGAAATTGTGCAAATGAGTATTCACTTAGATATTCCAGTGTCAATCACCATTTTAAAAGTGTGACAATGGGAGATGGGTCATATGTTGCAACCAGTATCGGGATTAAAAAAAAAAAGTAATTATCTTTTAAGGGATTTTCAACATCTCTCTCTGTCGTAGGTATTTCTAAGACACTTATTACCTTGGTTTCTAAACAGAAAGTGTGACCTTTGACACTTTTAGAGTCTGATCTTCCAAGAGTCAGAGTACCACCTGAGAGGCGGTAAGCACTCTCAACTCCAACTAAATCCTGTTTGGCCTCAGCTGGTGTGGAGAAGACTTAGCATGTCCCTGCACCCACCCTCCCCAGGAGACTCTTGACCTGTATGTTCATCTTCCTTTGGAAACTGGGTCTTCAGGTTCCAAAGGGAGATGCACACACAATAGATAGAATGCAGTGAATTATACACAGCAAACAATTTAAGTCCTCAGAATAGAGTATAAGTGGACCTTAAGTGGTGGATAGGCCTAGGTCTGGCCTGCTGCACAAGGATATATTTCACCCTCATTGAATTTAGCCCTGTCCTATCTGTACTTTACTGACAAACATGTTCAGAAGCTTATTAATATCTTATTCAAATGAATGGCAAATGCAAACATAGTCTAACCGATGGATTCCTTGCAAAATATACACTGTTGCTGCTACAGTCATAGAGATTAAGGCCAGAAGAAACCAGTAGATCATCTAGTGTGACCTCCTATATATCAGAGGTCGCCAAAACTATCTGGCATCCCTGCACTAAACCCAGCTCTGAGTATTTGCTATTCATGCAAATCAGCTAAGTCACATGGTATATTTTTTATACCCTGTGATTGGATGATGCCCAACCCCACACAACTTGCAAAACAACTGCACAAACACTTCCGGCACAAACACTTGCACGACACGTTGGCACAGCTGACATGTTCATTTACTGTGAACATTCTTGCAAACAAACTGGCTCATATAAATGTTAGTGGAAAGGGAATGGAGTTGGTCACAAATACCACTGGAATGAACTTATGGTTTTGAGTCAAACAAATGTACTTTTGCAGCATTTGTCCAGCTCTGCGCAAAGAAATTGTAGCTCTTGGCTAACATTTTCAGAGAAGCACCATAGCTTTCCTAAGTTGTACAGTGTGCATGGACTCATTAATTAACAGTATTGTTTTCAAATATACATCAGATCTCTGCTGAGGCTACTACATCATTCTGTAAAAGATGAATGTCCGTTCTGAAATCCTTCTGCAGCTACTTCACGAGAATAAGTTCTTAAGTCCAGGTAGTGCAATGGCAGCCACCGCTTGGATCCTTCAGCTGAAAGATGGAACCACTGCTCAATTAAATGTACAGCTCTGCCCTTTCTTCCATGTCTTCCCTTATGTATGGAACATCCTCCCTGAACTAACCTGTAAAGCCATGGCCCTCTCCTCCTTCAAATCCCTCCTCAAGACTAATTTCTACTTTGATGTCTACAAGAAATTCCCAACTATTATTGGCTAGATTTAGCGCTAGTGGAGGAAATTGACAATTCTCCTTGATTTCTTATGTTGTGAGCTGTTTAGGCCTGGAACTGTCTTATATTTAGAAAGCACTTACCACATTGTAGGCCTGATTCATCACTAAGTTATTCCAGGTTTACACTGGCGTGATTCCATTGATTTCCATTCTGTATACCACTAATATTAGTATTTATGGTTTAGAATATGGCAGCCCGTGAGGTACTGCTGTAATCCAAATAATAAATAGTCATGTGAATAGACAGAAACGGGAAAGTGAATCTGAAGAAGGTACATGTATTTTATTGTGATTTAATTTTCCTAGATGGGGCAATATGTTGATAATGCTACCACTCCACACAGCATTTATTTTCAGAACTTCCCCTTCAATGCCCTAGCAGAGACAGAATGTCTCTGCAGTTCAGTAGGAGGCAGAGCCCCTCAGCTGTGGTGCAGCAGCTGCTGCAATAGTTGAGATGGAGCAGCAGATGGAAAGAGAATCTAAAGGAAAAGAAAAAAAAAATCAGCCTTAAATGACAAGGTTCCTGAAAGCCCTCTGATCTCACCTACACTGACTTCTGAGTCTTCAGCTCAACCACGTGAGTGCCCTCAGGGTATGTGTTACATGCCCTTGCTTGACTGAGCCAATAGATGAGAGGAGCCCACATGCGAATGCCTCTGGCCCACAAGCCACAAAAGGAAATAAGGAGATAAAGAAGTGAAGATTTTATTGCTCTTTCTTCGCTGGTGATTGTAAAAATTAATGGCCAGATTTGCTATTTCATACATCCATTTCATTTACAATTTCTTATAACTGCTAGTGGTGCTTTCATAAAAAATACACTTGGTTTTGGGTCTCAGCACATGATCTGCTTCAAGGTGTTTTCAAAGGCTCTGGCAAGCTAATTGTAACAAGCACATACTTTAGGCGAACTGGTGTGTCATTTACATAATTCAGTGTGTTTAGTTTAAACCAATACAGTACTCAGAACTATCAAGTCCTTTTTAGCTTCTAATGGAATAGAGCTCCACAGTTTAAATCAAAATCCTATCTATGGCTACATCTACACTTGGAACTGGGGCCATGGAGATCTGGGTAGATTTGTACTGAGGTCAGCTAGCCTGTGATGCCACTGCCTGTGCTACTATGTCTACGCTACTATTTTTAGTGCAGTAGCTCAATGAGAGCTAGCACAGGTATGTCTGCTTGAGCTGGGAATCACACCCCCACTTCAGGCATAGACATAGCCTATGGGAAAGGAATTGCTCGTCTCAGCCCAGTTCCTAATGGACAGTTGCAAAAACAACCATTATAATAGGCACACATTGGCATGCTAGTTGGCATTCTGAGAGGATAGGACATGGTTTGAATGGACATGGACATTTTTTTGTTCAAACAAATTATTTCTGTGGTGGGAAGATAGAGAAATTCCCCCGCCTAAACCATTTTTTTTGCTGTCTCTAAACAGTCAGTAACTATCAGGCCAGTTTTCAGAGTAGCAGCCAAGTTAGTCTGTATCAACAAAAACAATGAGGAATCCTTGTGGCACCTTAGACACTAACAAATTTATTTGGGCATAAGCTTTCGTGGGCTTAAGTGAATCCATTTGTAGCCTCATCTGTTTGCATTATAATTTAAAAAAATTATGATGCACAGTTTACAACACTCTACAGCTTCAAGATCTTTTCATGTCTTCGCCCTTTCTTCCATGTCCTTCTTGGAATTTCAAACATAAATAAAGGGCCCTACTAGTCAGGTATGTGAGTGCCATTGATGTCTGTGTGTAAATGCAGGCACCCAAGTTTGAATATAATGGTCTCACATCTCATATACCTGTTCAGTGAACAGAAAACATCACCCTGTCAGTAAGGGATAACTCTAATGTTCGAGACAACATGCTGTCATACAGCTAAGGGTATCATAAAATCCCTCTTTACCCTGTAAAGGGTTAATTCTTCTTTTACCTCTAAAGAGTTAAGAAGCTCAGATAACCTGGGGGCACCTGATCAAAAGGACCAATAAGGGGAGACGATACTTTCAAATCTGTGGGGGAAGTTTTTTGTCTGTGTATCTCAGAACCAGCCAGGAAACAGGGCAGGGGAAAATACATTTCCCTAGCTATATCTGAAGTAAGCATCTAGTCTTGCAGAAATAGTAAGTAATAGCAGAAAAGAAATGCATTAGATTACCTTTTGTTTTAGCTTGTGACTTTTCCCTTTGCTAAAAGAGAGGTTTATCCCTGTTTTTGTAACTTTAAAGTTTTGCCTAGAGGGGAAATCCTCTCTGTTTCTGAGTCTTTTGTTAATCTGTAAAGTACTTACCATCCTGATTTTACAGAGGTGATTCTTTTACCTTTTATAATTAATTAAAATTCTTCTTTTAAGAACCTGATTGATTTTTTCATTGTTCTTAAGATCCAAGGGTTTGGGTCTGTGTTCACCTGTACCAATTGGCGAGGATGTTATTCTCAAGCATCCCCAGGAAAGGAGGTGTAGAGGCTTGGGAGGATATTTGGCGAAGGTAGGGTTCCAAGTGGCCCTCCCTCAATGTTTGGTTAAATCACTTGGTGGTGGCAGTGATACTAAGGCAAGGAAGGAATTTGTGCCTTGGGGAAGTTTTAACCTAAGCTGGTAAAAATAAGCTTAGGGGGTCTTTCATCCAGGTCCCCACATCTGGACCCCAGAGCCCAGAGTGGAGAAGGAACCCTGACACACGCCCTTTCCCAATGAAACAGGTTCTTATGGCCAGTCTTGCATGTGGGCTATTGAGTTTACTGTGGATCTCATGTTTCCTTAGTCAGTGATGTACCAGTTTCTAATTCTAAAGTACCTCAAGCATTAAGACAGCTATATAACTCCAAACTCTGAGCCATCTAAACAGGATTAATCTCATTGCAAAAACTCAATATTGTGGTGCCAGTGTTTTGTCTCCAAAGGAACACAGGCACACCCACTGTAACAAGTAACCTCCCCTCCTCTTTGGTGTGTCCTGCTTTATTCCTTGCCCCCAGGATTGTTCCTGATGCCAGGAAATATGAGTCAGGTGAAAGTGCAGAGTCAACTATTCCCTGTGCTTGGGCTCTTTATTACTTTGCTGTTTAATTTGGAACCACTTCATTGCTTCTTGCTCAGGGAAAAATCCCACTGATTTAATTGAGGGCTGTACCTGAATTAAGAGTTCTGATCAGGTCTCTTTGATTGAAGATGGCCAGGAAGGACTGAATCCAGCAATACCTGGCTCCAAATATAATCTACTGGTTGTCAAATGGTAAACGTCCCCAAAAAAAAGGGAGGAAACAAAACAAGCTGCATCCGAAGAGCTGTTTTATGCATTCTGTAAATGTTGATGTACCCCTTAAACCAATGCTTTGTTTGCACTGTATGCAGAAAAGAGAAAAGCTGGACTATGCAAACTCGCAGTGACATCAAGCCATGCAACCTGCTGCAAATCTGAGAATAGGCACTGGAATTTCTCCTTTTTGACCTTAGTCCTCTTAGATAAATAGTATATGGGTCTGTTTCTGTCTGTCATTGACACTGTTTTTACATCAATGGAACTCCATGGACTTTGTTGATGTTGTTCCTGATTTACACCATTGTAGGTGAGAAGAGAACCACATTTTAAGTTTTTACACACATTCTTCAGATTTCAGAGTAGCAGCCATGTTAGTCTGTATCTGCAAAAAGAACAGGAGTACTTGTGGCACCTTTGAGACTAACAAATTTATTTGAGCATAAGCTTTTGTGAATTGGTTAGTCTCAAAGGTGTCACAAGTACTCCTGTTCTTTTTACATTCTACAGAGATATTCAGCACCCAAATAGAAGCCTCCAAGAGAGAGGCAATGCACAGCAACTAATTGGCTGTATAGTACATAATATGGTTCTACTTCTTATAGCATGTTCATGCTCGTGCTGCCACTTGATGCCTCCAACATTAAATTAGTATGTCCATACATTAAAATGTTCTCACTAGATGTGAAAGGCCCATGCCCTGGCCAGAAATCTGTACCCCAACCCCTGAGATCAAATGAAAAAGACAATGGGTTGGGTTCTCTGTTATCTCTCCTGAGAAATGCAGCTTAGAAGGCACAACCCCTGAATTAGAGGTGGGGGAAAACGTAGCCTTACACCATCTTTGCACCACCTGGATTATGGTCAGCTGTGGGGGCTGGAATGGCTTCCATTATAAATTAGAGCAGCCCCAAGGAACCTCTAACTGATGGCAGCCTTGTGCAGTCTGCTTCTGTGGTACCATACAGCCCAGAATCTCTGTAGCACTGAGTGCTACCAGTATGCCCCCTCCTGGACCTGCCCCTCACATATCCAGCGTACTGGGGTCTGCAAGGTAAGAGACAGCATAAATCCATTTATAGTGATCCTACAGTATTCCTGCATCAGGGGAATTCTGTCTCAGCCTGTAATGGGTCCCTATATGTTGCTGGAGTGGTGGAAGGGCAAACTTTGCCCAATATTTATTTTTATTTCTTCTGTTAAATTGAAGTGAAAATGAATTGCCAAGGGTATCTGTCTAAGGGTGGTAGGACCTGATTAAGGTCCCCAAAGTTTTTCAAGCTTCAACAATTCTGGTTGTTGTTGTATTGGCTGCTAGGTTTCACTCTGAAATGACTGTTTGAGTAGCACAAATTACAAAGAATCCTCAGCTATACACTTCTGTGATGGGGTATTCATCCCACACCAGCCAAGAAGGGGTTAAAAGAAGACCATGGAGGCTGCACAGGGGGCAGCCAATCAGAGAGAGGCTGCCCAGAGCAGCCAGTCAGGACCTGGTGGGATCACATAAAAGGAGCCATAGGACCAGAGACACTAGTTACAGTCAGAGATGGAGCTCCAGGAGTGAGCACTGTGTTCCTAGTGGGCTGCGGGAAGGGTAGCTCTTTGGATGGAGCAGTTGCTGTCATGGGCCAGGGACACAAGAGGGAGCTCCTGCCTGGGTGCTGGGCGTAGTGGGATAATCCCTTCCAGCCATTCCATTGAAAGGAAAAATACATTTATAGCACAGAGTTTAAGCCCAGGATAAAAAGCCCACCAGATCATCTAGTCTGACCTTCTGGATATCACAGGCCAGCAATACCACCCAGTATCTGCACACTTAACCCAACAACCAAAATGAGACCAAAGTATTACAGCCCACAGGAGACTAGCCTATTATGTGCAAAGTGAAAGATGGGAGGAATCAAAGTATACCAAAGCCCCTGTAGTTGGCAGAAATTGATTAAATGAGATAATCCTGGCAAGTGATTGCACTCCATGTGCAGAGGAAGGCAAAAACCCACAAAGTCACTGCCAAATTTATGGAATATTGAGTCCACTTCTGGGCACCTCATTTCAAGAAAGATGGGGAGAAATTGGAGAGAGTCCAGAGAAGAGCAACAAGAATGGTTAAAGGTCTAGAGCAATGGTTCCCAAACTTGTTTCGCCGCTTGTGTAGGGAAAGGCCCTGGCGAGCCAGGCCGGTTTGTTCACCTGCCACATCCGCAGATTCGGCTGATTGTGGCTCCCAGTGGCCGTGGTGCACTGCTCCAGGCCAATGGGAGCTGCTGGAAGCGGGGGCCAGTATGTCCCTCATCCCGTGCTGGTTCCAGCAGCTCCTATTGGCCTGGAGCAGCGAACTGTGGCCACTGGAAGCCGCGATCAGCCAAACCTGCGGACCTGGCAGGTAAACAAACCGGCCTGGCCCACCAGCGGCTTTCCCTGCACAAGCGGTGGAACAAGTTTGGGAACTGCTGGTCTAGAGAACATGACCTATGAAGGAAGGCTGAAAGAATTGGGTTTGTTTAGTCTGGAAAAGAGAAGACTGAGAGGCGACATGATAGCAACTTTCAGGTATCTAAAAGGGTGTCATCAGGAGGAGGGAGAAAACTTGGTCATCTTAGCCTCTAAGGATAGAACAAGAAGCAGTGGGCTTAAACTGCAGCAAAGGAGGTTAGGTTGGACATTAGGAAA
>NC_133773.1:82087495-82115623 GCF_003597395.2 Chelonoidis abingdonii
AGGTTAGATAAATGTCTATCAGGGATGGTCTAGACAGTATTTGGTCCTGCCATGAGGGCAGGGGACTGGACTCGATGACCTCTCGAGGTCCCTTCCAGTCCTACAATCTATGACTCTATGAAATCTGGCCTGTTGGAAAATTCCTTCCCAACCCCATATACGGTGATCAATTAGACCCTGAGTATATGAGCAAGAACCAGCCAGTCATGCACCTGAGAGAGAATGCTCAGTGTAACCTCAGAGCCCTGTCCTGCCCTGTCCAGTGTCCCATCTTGCCATCTCTGTTGCTTAAGAATAAGGAGATCAGTCCTCTACCTCCTCCCTCCCCTGCAAGTGGTTGGCTAAAGCCCTGAAGCATGAACTTTTAAGAACATAAAATATAAACTGGAAGTGAGCCCCATCACAAGCAACCCCATCAGACAATTGCACTCATAAATGTGTCCCATTCGCTCTTAAAACTAATTAAGTTGTTTGCCCCCAGACAGATCTGACACACCTAAGCTCTGGCTCAAAGAAGAACTGCTTATGAATAAAGCTCTGTTGAGTTTGTTTGGATTTCTGCTCTTAGCTACAAGAAATATATACAATATGCTGCAGGCTCATTTGAAAGAGACTTGTCTAAATCTTGAAGGGTTTCACTCCAATAGCAAGGAAAACCTTCACTTCTCCTAAATACTTCAGAGATATTTATAAATTACACAAGATTTGTAGAAATTTAAGTGAATTTGACAGAGGTCCACTGAAGTGAGTTGAACGGTGAATGTTTTTAATAGCAGAAGAGAATAAGCAAGTGAAAATAAAACAAAATGAGCAAGAATGATTCTTTTTTCCCCATCAGTGATAGGAGGAGAAAAAAAGAAGAGACTAAAGAATGATAAACAATGTATTTAATTTAAAATTCCAGGGCCCTGATAGAAAGTTCTTGAAGTAAATTGGAATTTTTCCATTGACTTCAATATGCTTTGAATCAGGGCCAAAGGATCTAATTCACTTCACACTGAGGTAAATGTGAGTCTTTGCAATGACTTTAATATGACTTGGATCTGATTCTGAAAGGATGATATACTTCTACCCCTGCCAGAGTTACTATACTCAACCAAACCAATTACAGCCAATTATCTTTTCATTTGCCTGGTTGTTACTTTTTCTCTTACATATGTGTATAAATCCATTAAACCAGTTTAAACTGGTCTTAGTAATCATCAGCACCTATCATATCTTTTCTATCCCATTAGTGAGCAATAAACAGATACAGCGGTGACTGTAAATACATAACTTCTTTTTTTTCAAATAAGTTGTATGGGTAAAAAACAAGGTCTGACTGTGCAAAACATCTAACTTTTGTGTCACCATTCTTAATACTATTTATTACCATAAACATAATACTCATGGTGCTGTACTACATAGAATAACATGTGTTTGTGACAGGTTGGCCTTTTATTGTGCCACCTGATGTACTGGGATACTGCTGAGCCTGCCTGTTCTGCCAGCCTGGGCCCCCTTTTGCTCCATCCTGCTGACCCAGGTTCTTAAGCCTCCTCTAGCACACACACAGGCAGGACCACACCCAGCTGCAGAAAGACACAGACACTGAGATCAGCTCTGGGAAGACAGCTTAAGGGACTTGCCCAGCACTCAGGTGCCCACCTGCCTGTGAATGCAGACCCAAAGGTATATTGTTTTGCACTGTACAGAAAAATCTGCATAGTGCAAACTTGTAAAATTTCGCCCTCTTCCTCAATGTGAAGAGAGAGGTGCACAACCTCTTACCCTCACAGTTAGAAATTACATAAACTGGGTTTAATAGTAAACAAAACAAATTTTATTAACTATAAAAGGCAGATTTTAAGTGGTTAAAAAGATAGCAAACAGAAGAAAGCAGATTACTAAGCAAATAAAACAAAACACACAAACTAAGCTTGATTCACTAAAGAAACAGATTACAAAACGTAATATCTCACCCTAAATACTGAATTAGGCAGGATGCAGAGTTTCTGTAGCTCAGAGTTCCAGTTATTTCTTCTTACAGACTGGACCCTTGTCTCAGTCTGCACTCACCCCTGCCTTTCCCTTCAGGTTCGTTCCTTTGTCCCTTCAGGTTCTTTCAGCAGTCCTTTTCTTGGGCAGGCAATGGAGGAGAGTCCTGTTTGCTTTCCTCCCCACTCTTAAATAAGATTTATATAAGGTGGGAATCTTTTGTTTCTCAAACTTGACCCCCCCCCCCTTTTTAGTGGAAAGTTACAAGAAGTCCAAAATAATGTTTAGTATCAGGTGACAAGACCACCTGACCTAGCAGTGTCACAGTTCCCTCTCAGGACGCCTCCCAGGAAGGAGACAAATCAGTATATTCACAGTCTTATTATTTCTTCCTAATGGCCCAGCAAATCTGATGGTCTGTTGTCTGGTGGGTGTCTTCCAAATACAAATACAGTTGTAATTGTTACATAGTCCATATTCCTAACTTTAGATACAGAAATGATACATGCATACAGATTGGATAATCACATTCAGTAAATCATAATCTTTTCAATGATATCTCACATAACCCATCTTGCATAAAACATATCTCAGTTATGTCATATCCATATCATAAGCATATTTTCATAAAGAATATGGAGTGTAATGTCACAGCATTATCGCCTGCTGTGACAGGTCTGGCAATTTCCTGCAATATCAATGGGAAATCTTATTGTATTAAATTTGTGTATCATTGTGGTCCAGGACTGTTTTTAATTTTATGGGGAGGGTGATCACAGCTAATTAAGAATAGTGGGTGGTGATAAAGCAAACCTCAGGTTGTAACACCTCCAGAGAAGTGCCACCACCTGGAGGGAGTTGCATAACCTAGTTCAGTTTGGATTCTCCAGAGACCAGTTGACAAAGAAAGGACTTTTGGCTAAATAGCCTGAGTTTAAACTGATTCAGGGCTTTCTTTCTGATCCAGCAAATGGACAGGACCTTCTGTTCAAGCAGGGCACTAATCCTTCCTGAGAAGAGTTAGAAGGACTTTGGCCTACTGAGGCCCCATAAGACTTCTGGGTGACCTCTGGTGATCTTTTAGCATGAGTATAGGAACTTTTATCGTTTTTATGTTTTCTCAGTAATGCTTTCACTTTAAAAATAAATGTGCTCGCTTATAAAGACCTGTGTGGTAAGTTGTGACTTCTGGCAATTACAGCATCAAAGAGAAAGTGAAGCACAGATGCTGGCCCTTTTAGGCAGCCTGGCTTGCTGGGGATATCTCAGTGTAAATGGGGATCTATGCAGTCTGGAAAACCCCGGATCAGGAGGGAGAGAGATGTGGTCTTTGCCCAAGAGTGGTGATGTCTGAGGAGCCGGGAGCCTAGAGTGGGTGTCCTGGAGGGACCACGGAGGGGGAATAAAGGTCCAATTGCTATGAACTGTGACACCTCGTTGTCTGAAAGGGCTTACAGAATAAGCCAGATAAGAAAGAACATAAAACAAGGGGTTAAAAGCAGCCTATAGAGGCTGTGCAGGAGGCAGCCAATCAGGAGCAGCGCAGAGCAGCCAATTAGGTAAAGGTGGAGAGAGGGATCATGTGGGGGACCAATAGAGAAAGGATTCTTGGAAATAAAGTGGGTTTCATGAGGAAGGGGGAGGATGCTTCGTAGATAGGCTGTAGGAGAGTGTTCCAATCACAGGAGGCAGGATGATAGAAGGTTCAGCTAACAGGGCAGTGAGTTTTTCAGTGGAGTTCTCCAAATGAGGAAGGAGTGACTACATGACCATTTGGGTGAGTTTGTTGTCTGTTGTGTGTGTGTTTGAGTTTGTGGTGTGCTTGCTGCTTAACTGAAGCATATAGTGTGTCCTGTTATTGTTTGGGGGACCACGTGGTGAGCCTAGTTGGCTGCTAGGCAAGGCTGAAAGCTTCTTAATGAGGCTTTGATCCCCAATTTCTTTAGCACCCATCAACCCTTAACCAGGGGACAGGACTATTCCAGGAGAACTGGAGTTTAAAAAGCCCACTCCTAAGTGACCAGAGGAGCTAGTGAAGAAGGGAGTTTTGCAAGGAAATTTTTTTTGAGGGGGATACACGTCATTAACATTTTTTAAACGTAAGGCAATAAACACCCACTATTAAAAACAAAACAACAATAAAGGAAAGAGAATGCAGGCAGAAGTCTAGCAACAAGAGTGGAGGCTATCTAGCTTAGTGCACTGCATGCAGCATGTATGATTGCCTCCCTTATGGGGGAGGAGGAAGCATATGTGTGGATTTGGTGTAAGGAGCTCCTGGCCCTCAGAGACCACATATAAGCTTTGGAGACAAAAGTGGCTGAACTGGAGGAGCTAAGCGAGACAGAGAAGTACATAGGTGAGACTTTCTGGGACACAGTAGAATGGTCACACCCCTGGTCTGACAGCCTGTGTGCTGTTGGGGAGGGTGATAGTGTCAGGGAAAGAGAACATCAAATGGGAGCAGAGGGAAATGATCCCATAGTTGAGACCCTCCTTCCAGATGATGTCATGGTATCCTCTCACACTGAGGATGCTTCTCCAGGGCAGGGAACTCCAGTTATTAGGAAGAGACAAGTAACAGTAATAGGGGGTTTGATAATTAGAAACATAGATAGCTGGGTTTGTGATGACCAGGAGAACCACATGGAAACTTGCCTGCCAGGTGCAAAGGTTGTAGATCTCTCAAGACATCTTGAGAGACTTATATGTAGTGCTGAGGAGGAGCTAGTGATCTTGGTACATTTAGGTACCAATGACATAGGGATGGATAGAAGAGAGGTTCCGGAGGCCAAATTTAGGCAGCTAGGTAAGAAATTGAAGTTCAGGATCTCCATGGTAGCATTCTCTGAAATGTTTCTAGTTCTGTGTGCAGAGCCAGTTAGGCAGCTAGAACTGCAGGGTCTCCATGAGTGGATGAGCGATGGTGTAGGGAGGAGGGGTTCAGATTTATTAGGAACTGGGGAACCTTTTGGGAAAGAGGGATCTTATACAGGAAGGATGGACTCTACCTAAACCAAAATGGAACCAGATTGCTGACCACCCAAAATTTAAAAAGGTCATAGAGCAGTTTTTAAACTAAGAGCTGGGGGAAAGCCAACAGGTGCGGAGGAGCACGTGTTTCAGACAGAGACATCCCTTACATCCCTTAGGGGAGAATCTATTAATGGAGATTTTCTATATCTTAATAAGGAGGAAAGGATGGAAGATGATATACAGGTAGGAGCTGATGAGAAACAGTCAAATGAAAGAGTCCCATTCAATTACATCATATAATGGCAGAGAGCTAAAAAGTGACAATTTTTTAAAATGCTTTTATACAAATGCTAGAAGTCTAATTATTAAGATGGGTGAACTTGAGTGCCATGTATTAAATGAGGATATTGATATAATAGGAATCGCAGAAACTCAGTGGAATGAGGATAATCAATGGGACACAGTAATAATAGGGTACAAAATATATCGGAAGGACAGAATAGGCCCTGCAGGTGGGGGAGTGGCACAATATGTGAAAGAAAGTGTAGAGTCAAATGAAGTAAAAATATTAAATGGACCAAACTATTCAACAGAAGCTCTACAGATAGTAATTCCATGCTTGAATAATAAGAATCTAGCGTAGGGATATATTACAGACCACCTGACCAGGTTGGTGATAGTGACTGTGAAATGCTCAGGGAGATTACAGATGCTATAAAAATACAAAATGGGGGATTTCAATTATCCCCATATTGACTGGATACATATCACCTCAGAACAGGATGCAGAGAGAAAGTTTCTTGACTCCTTAAAAGACTGCTTCTTGGAGCAGCTCGTACTGGAATGCACAAGAGAAAAAGCAATTCTTGATTTAGTGGAGCACAGGATCTAGTCCAAGAGGTGAATATAGCTGAACTGCTTGGTAATAGTGACCATAATATAATTAAATTTAACATCCCGGGGCGGGGGGGACAAGAGAGAGAAAGACACCAAAGCAGCCTATCACAGTAGCATTTAATTTCAGAAAGGGAAACTACACAAAAATGAGGAAGTATCAGAGGGGTAGCCGTGTTAGTCTGGATCTGTAAAAAGCAACGAAGAGTCCTGTGGCACCTTATAGACTAACAGATGAAATGGGTATTCACCCACGAAAGCTCATGCTCCAATACATCTGTTAGTCTATAAGGTGCCACAGGACTCTTTGTTGCTTTTTAAAAATGAGGAAGGTTGTTAAACAGAAATTAAAAGGTACAGTGCCAAAAGTGAAATCCCTGCAAGGTGCATGGAAACTTTTTAAAGTCACCATAATAAAGGCTCAATTTTAATGTATAACTCAAATTAAAAAACATAGTAAGAGGATCAAAGAAGTGCCACAGTGGCTAGACAACAAAGAAAAAGAAGCAGTTAGAGGCAAAAAGGCATCTTTTAAAAATTTGAAGTTAAATCTTATTGAAGAAAATAAAGAGGAACATAAATTCTGGCAAGTGAAGTGTAAAAATATAATTAGGAAGGCCAAAAAAAATTGAAGAACAGCTGGCTAAAAAGTAACAGCAATTTTTTTTTTCATACATCAGAAGTAGGAAGCCTGCTAAACAACCAATGGGGCCACTGAATGATCGAGATGCTAAAGGAGCACTAACGAAAGATAAGGCCATTGCAGAGAAATTAAATGAATTCTTTGCATTGGTCTTCATGGCCAAAGATGTGAGGGAGATTCCCAAACCTGAGCCATTCTTTTTAGGTGACAAATCTGAGGAACTGTCCTAGATTTTTTGCCTTCCTCTGCAGTATGGGGCACGGGTCACTTGCTGGAGGATTCTCTGCAGCTTGAGCAATTTGAGGACTTCAATAACTCAGGCAGAGGTTAGAGGTTTGTTACAGGAGGGGGTGGGTGAGATTCTGTGGCCTGCGTTGTGCAGGAGGTCAGACTAGATGATCATAATGGTCCCTTCTGACCTTAAAGTCTATGAGTCTATGAGTTTATGAGATTGAGGTCTCATGAGAGATTAGGTTTTGGAACAAATTGATAAATTAAACAGTAATAAGTCACCAAGACTGGGACTTTTCAGCTTGGAAAAGAGATAACTAAGTGGTGATAGGATAGAGGTATATCAAACTATGACTAGTGTGGAGAAAGTAAATGAGATAGTGTTATTTGCTCTTTATAATACAAGAACTAAGGGTCACCAAATGAAATTAATAGCCAGCAGGTTTAAAACAAACAGAAGGACTATACATTTCTTCACACAATGTATAGTCAACCTGTGGAACTCTTTGCCAAAGGATGTTGTAAATACCAAGACTATAACAAGTTCAAAAAATACTTAGATAAGTTCATGACGGATAGGTCCATCAATGGGTATTAGCCAGGATGGGCAGGAATGCAAAACGGTGCTTTGAAGTGTCCCTAGCCTCTGTTTGCCAGAACTTGGAATGGGTGACAAGGGATACGTCACTTGATAATAGCTCTAGTCTCCCCATCCCCGTCATTCCCTCATTCTCCAAAAGGCTATGAGCTGCCTGGGGAGGGGCCATCCATTTGGTACACCCAAGGATAACCCGAGTGCCATGAGAGCAGAGATGTGAATCTTTGGTGGGCTGGTAAGTTGTTACCTGGCTCTCCACCTTGTATTATGTTAGCTGCTCTCTCAGGCATCGACCCTGGGGCCACAATGGGAGCAAGATGTAGAATAAACTTTTCAAAAGCACCTAACTGACCTAGGAATCTAAGTGTTGTTTTCAAAAGTGAGTTAGGCACTTTGGAGCCTAAGTCTCATTGAAAATAAATAGGATTTAAGCTCCTAAGATAAAGAACCTCAAAGGTATGGAGGCACCTAACTCCCATTTTCACATAGGCTACTAAGTCACTTTGCACATTTGAAAATGTTACTTGCAGTCTTGTTAGGTGAACAAGAGAAGTGGGTGACTTTTAACGAGCTACCTAGAACATTTGCCTGCAGATGTGGCAGCACATTTGCAGTGTCTGCATGGATAGATCTGGGTCCTTCAGTTTATGTAACCAAATTGTTCGTCTCTTCTGTTGCCTATTCCCCTGAAATAGTTTGGCACTGCTGAGGGAGCCCCTTCAACTTGGAAACACTGATATAAGATAAAATATTAAGCCATTGGGAAAGAGCTACTGCAAATAGAAAAGAAGTTTGCACTTTAATTGATGGAAATTAAATAGGTTACAACAAATAATTTATTTGGCTTCTTATGGGCCCATCTCCAAAACTCACGCACACAAATTAATTCAGGATTGCTGAAAGTGACATAGAAGACAACATGACAGGTGTACAGACTTCAATCCAGTTTATGCTAATATAGTTTAAATGCCCTTGGCCAGTGTAGACCAGATATAACTATCAGAGAAAGGATGCTTACAATTGATTTTAGACTCATTGGGATGAATTTGGGGGGCCTTGGTTTGGGCACAACCTTCTCCCTCTTTCATCTGGGAAGATCGCAATAAGCTGTTACAGAACTGAAGAGCGATAGGAAACCAATATTTTCATAACTTTTAAAAAATGAGAGTTTTTTTAAAAAAAACAAACCTCCCCTTGTAGTGTTTTCAACTCCAGTATTAGGGTAATGAAGAACTTAGGAAGGAAAGATGGCCTTGTGATAAAAGCTCTCAACTAGAAGGCCTGGTCTATGCTAAAAAATTAGATCCACCTAGCTATATCACTGAGGGCTGTGAAAAACTTCATGCACTGAGCGCCACAGCTAGGTTGATCAAACCCCTTGTGTAGACATGGCTATGTTGATAGAATTTTTCCACCGATCAATCTACCACCTCTCGGAGAAGTGGATGAACTATATTGACAGGAAAACCTCTTCTGTCACTGTAGCAAATGTCTACACTACGACACTACAGTGGCACAGCTGCAGTGTTATACCTGTGCCACTGCAGATATACCCAAAGTTAGGAAATCTGGGTTCTCCGATGGACAACCTGTGGCAAATCAATTAGGGCCTGATCTTCAGAGGTGTACATTGAATTTAGTAGGTATTGAGCGTGCTCAGTGCTTTTAACATCAGGCCTTTAATTTTTCTGTGCCTTGGTTTCCCCATCTTTGAAAAGTGGACTACAACATTCTTGTGAGGATTGAGTCATTAATGTTTGTAAAGTGATTTAAGATTCCAAAATGGAAAGTGATAGAGAAATACAAAATATATTAGTGCATGAGAACCTAAGGGAAATTGGGTTCTTATTGTCCAAGCTGAAAGAAATGCAAAAGTACAAAACTAGAATAAATGGTAAAAAGTCAGTGAGAGTTTTATGCAACTTTTTGGACCAGGAGAAATGTCTTTCACCTGTCCACAAAGTACCATGGGGTTGCAGCTGGCTGGGTATGAAAACAAATACAAGTTTTTCCTTTGTAATAATCTTAGATGTCACTTCCAACGGAGGTAAGGCAGGGGTGGCCAAACTTTTTGACCCAAGGGCCACATCTCGGTATGGAAATTGTATGACTGGCAATTAATGCTCACGAAATTGGGGGTTGGGGTGACAGCTCTGGGGTGGGGCCTGTAATGAGATTCCAGGCCAATGGAAGCTGCAGAGGCAGCATGTGGGGTGTTGGCATGTGGAGCCCCCTGGCTGTCCTTAGGTGTAGGAGCTGGAGAGGGACGTACCACTGCTTCCAGCAGTCACGCAGAGTTGGGCAAGCCCTGGACCCACTCCCTGGCTGGAGCTCAAGGACTGAATTAAAACATCTGAAGGGCAGGATGTGGCCCCCGGGCCATAGTTTGCCCACCCCTGATGTGAGGAATTTTGTTTTTAACACTGCCTTTGTACAGTTTGTCCTGCCAAGAAAGAACTAGATAGCACTGAGTTTCGTGGGCCCTTGGGCTAAGGCCGGGGGTACTAGCTATAGGAGGAGAAGTAGAGCTAAGGGGTGGGAGGAGGAGCAAAGATCAGTAACAGAGACGCCCAGGGAAGCAGGCTCTGGTGGCTGCACTTTTATCCCTCCTCCCATAGCAAGCCTCAGGGCAGACCTGCCCGAGCGATCGCTGTTTAGTTCAGGCACGACCCCCTGCACCCCTTGGTGTCTCCTCCTAGAGAGGATTAATTGCCCCCCACCCCTGTTAGCGCCAGCCGCTTTGCAGCCCCTCCCCCAGCCGATACCCCGCTACTTGCCCCTCACCGGGATACCGGAGCAGGGAGCGCGCGGCCCCGAGATGCCCTGTCTGGAGACAGGGTAGAGCCTGCCCGGGGCTGGGAGAGGAGTCTGGAACACGAGGTAACGTGCATCTGCAGGGCTCAGCAGTGCAGCCCAGCCCGCCCCCCGGGAGCTGGCTCGCTGCAGAGCACGAGGCTGGGTGGGGAGGGGGCCGCAGGTTGTGCAGTGCAGGAGGAGCCAGCGCCTAACACCGCGTTGCATCTCCCGGGACGGCAGCCTGGTGGGCGCACGCGTGCAGCGGGGGGGCACAGGAGGCAGCCTAGGCCTGTGCTGGGGAGAAGGGCAGCCCGGCCGGTGCAGCCAGGCAGGAGGGGGTGCGCCCAGTTCCGCCCTGCCTTGATGGGGGCTCTGGGGTGTCTCTTCAGTGCAGAGGCTGCGGCGCCCCGTAGCGATGCCTCGGAAGGCGGAGAAGTTTCTGCAGATCGCCCCACACTCCCTGGCCATCGTCCTGAGCCCCGGGGCTGCGCTGGAGGCGGAGGAGGGGCGGGAGGACGGAGAGCGGCAGCCGCCGCCGGGCGCTGAGCCCCCCCAGCTCGGGCGCCACCACATCGGCTACGAGATCTTCGCGGACTTCAAGCAGGAGAACATGCAGCACTTCTGGAACCCGCGCGTGACGGCGGCCGTGGCCGAGACCTTCTTCCTGGGCTGGCTGGACGAGCAGGTGCTGCTGATCCAGGGCAAGGAGGAGCACCTGGAGGTGCTGCGGGAGGGCTGGACGCGCCGCTCCCTCAAGCCGCCCGCCGGCTTCCGCATCAAGTGCCTGGGTAAGTGCTGCGGGGCTCGCCGGTGCCTCGCTTGGCTCCCTCTTGCCAGGAGGGCGAAGTTTGTGCCTAGATTCTGCAAGCTCCCTCCCCCCAATACACTCAGTCAAACCTACAGAGCAGGTCTGCAGGACGTGGTTCTTGGAAAACTCGTACTCTTCGGTGCCTCTTTCCTACAGGTACACTCGTTGTTGCTCCTGCCAGTGACGCTCGCTAGAGGTAGCAATGGTAGGAAATTCTGGGTCAAAAATCCTAGTGTAGATAAAGCCAAAGTGTGTGTGTGTGAGAGAGAGAAATGTGAGAGGAAAGGCAGCTGGAAAGGTGCTGATCCTGAATTGTGAGTGAGGTTGATATTAAGATAGCCCACCGTTCTTTTTGGTGTCGACTCGTTCTTTTTGTCCTTAATTTTCCCTCAAGTTTACACATTCTTCAACTGTGCTTTGAATAAATATCCAAATCAGTTATATTCCCATCTTTTAATCAGCAATTCATGATCTTTACCACTTGGGGTCAAAAGTTCAAGTAGTACACCAGTTCCTTGATATAAGTTAGGCACAACCATCTCTCTCAACATCATTGTTCTCTTATCTCCAGCCAGGTTCAATGAAGGATTCCCTGTACCAGGCTCTTCCTTCCAATATAATGGATAAACTTTAATGCATTTGCCATTCCTTAAATTGCACAGATCTCTGTACAATGCCAAACCTGTTCTGAACGATGATAAATAGATTGTAAAATGTGCAGTACCCGACTGAGTTTATCTTGCATGCTGAGATATATTTCAAGGTATTACCTTTCTACCAGATAAGTGCACCACTGCAAAGCCACACTAGTTAACCACTTAAACTTTCTGTGCATATTCTTCATTTAGTGATGCTGTGCACTGAAAAAGACAATTTTTATAATTTTGCTTTCAACATATATATCCAGCAGTGTTTACTATGAATAAAACTATTGTGGTTAAGTGCCGGGTTTTTGTCTGATTTGGATTTTAGTGAGTTTGAGTTTGGTAAGCAATAGAAACTGTGGACATTTCATTGTGATATTCCATTGTGTCTTTATAATCTCAGTACTGGTTAAACTTTTAAAGGACTAACTATTTGGAGACCACGTGTTCCATAGTATTTTCAAATTCTCAAAACATTTGCCTCTACAGAAAAATAAACAAACATGTAAGCTATGCAATTCTGGACATATGAGTGATTTTTTTTAAAGTATTACTTTATAAAGATGCATATCACTTATTTTAAGTAATCTGCATTCAGAAGTAGGCCAGACAGGCTGTTAGTTAATCCAATAATTGTAGTAGGATCCCATTTCTTGAAAATTTTTCTCTTTAGAGAGTGAAATTAAAACTGTAAATTAGACATATTTAAAAAATGCCTATTGCTGTTTGAAACATCAGTTATACTTAGTCTGATTCTGTTTTTTTCACTAATCCCTCAGGTTCACTTATATTGCAGGTAGTCAATAGGCAGACCACTGGCCAAATCTGGACTGCCAGATGCTTTTGAATGAAACCAGAAATCGTTTTATTTACTTATTTTTATTTTCTCTGGAGTCTGGACCTTGATCAAGAAATTTGGACCTTGACAAAAAATAATAGACTACCTCTGACTTATAGTGTAGTTTCACAACGAAAAGATGAATACATTGATGGGGGAACTTCTGAAAACTGACAAGTTTCCAGATACTCCTTTAAAACATTATTAAATGTGGGTGATGGCACTTGAATAAGGTTTGACCTTTAACTACCCTGCTAGAGTAGTAGTCAGTTAATTGCAACAGAAATAGTCCATAGTTTTATAATCTGTAGCTACAATGTGTTTGGTTTTTTTGTTTTTTTTTTTGTGGGTGTTCTGGATGGCTTGAGTTTGTATGTGCCAGAATAGGTATTTCTTTTGGTAAAGAAACAAAGGATCAAACTAGGAGTGAATTTCTTTTGCAATTCAATAAATGGCCTTTGAAACTATAATTGATATGTCATGTTTTGATGAGTGAAGTTCTAAATAATGGTGCCTTTCCCCGAGAGAGAACCTGCATTCATGCAGTATTTCTGCCTGTAGTCTAGGAATTAGTGTATCCTTCTGAGTTTAAAAAAGAGCGCTTTTTGTTTTCAGTATTTGTTCTAACTTGCTAAAGTACAAGAAATTAAGCTGTGACTCTCCACTGTGTTTTGGGACAGTGAAGGATGACTCAGGAACTGAAATTCTAATGAGTAACTACCCCCTTGGGTAATTTACAAACTGTAGCTCTCACAATTTCACTTACAAAGGGAAGACCTAGTTTCAGGATTTTATTTACAGATGTAAATGTTATATCATTTTCCCTGGTTAATATGGTTGACTGTGAAACGAGCTACTTTTTCTTTGTTCAGCAGTTCTTTACCTCTTGTACTTTATACAGATTGTCCCCCAAAAGAAGCTTACGGAGTTACACAATTTTTAACCTGAGAGCATCCTCAAATCTTTTTAAATAAGACATTTCCTTTCTGGTGTGAATTGCCTGAGTAAACTTACTAGGGGAAACAAAGTTTAAATGTCATGTTTTTTGTTGATTAAAATCTCAACCTCAATTCTGATTTAATATAATGTTTTGGTATTTAATGTGTCTTGTCCCCCATCCCCCCTTTTTAGAGTGTTTAATTGCTGTGTAATAATTTATATTACTGTAACAGTAGCCCTAGTAATAGACTTGGACCCCACTGTGCTAGTCACTGTATAACACAGAATGAAAGATGGGCCCTGCCCCAAAGAGCCTGCAGTCTAAGTATAAGACTAGAGGCAACAGATTAATTCAGTCAGATGGGGAGAACAAGGAAAAAATACTGGTCACATGATAGGTAGTGGTCTCAGCACATCAGCAGCCTAGCTGTTCCTTGTCAAGCTTTTTGTAGGCATCATTGTGCAGGAGAGTTTTAAGGAGGATGAGTTAGTTATGCGGATTTTATGGGGTGCTCCTCCCAATCATGAGGGACAGCATGGGAGCTAGCATGAAGATGCTTGTTTGAAAACTTAGCAAGTGGGCAGTGGAGGCTGGCATCATGGACTGTAGGCAGCTGTTGACAACTCAGTAGCAAATGAGAGATGATAGGCAAGATGGGGTTTGACTGTGAAGGGCCTTGAAAGTGAAGACCAATATCTTATATTTGGTGTGATAGAGAAGGGGGAGCTAGTGGAGGGATGAAGGGAGAGAGGTGACATGGTCAGAGCAGTGGGCTAGGAAATAATCTTGGCAGCAGCATTCTGAATGGATATGAGCAAGGCAAGACTGCATTTGTCAAGGCCTGAGAATTCAATGATCAAGATGAAAGCCTGGATGAGAATTTTAGCTGTGGGGATGGATAGGAAAGGTCATCTCTTAAAGATGTTATACAGGCAGCATTGCCCAAGATAACCTGGAAGGGAGGACCTAGAAGGACTAAGCCCATGGCAAGCCTTGTATCTTAAAAGTCAGTTGATGGGCCCGGTCTCCATATTTGGCAGAAATTCACTCTTACCCAAGCTAACAAAGGGTATGTCTACCAAGTAGCTGGGAGGGTGTTTCCCAATGTGGGTAGATACCTATGAGTTCTGCTCAAGCTAGCACTGGGAAATAGTGCTCAGGTGGGATTGTACTTGGGTGGCTAGCCTGAGTTGTTTCTTGTTCCACTGCAGCCATGCTGCTATTTTTAGGTGCTAGCTTGGGCAGAGCTAGCATGTCTGCCTACCCATGCTGGGAAGCATCCTTCCAGCTGCTGTAGGGATGTGAGGGGTAGTATAGGAAGTCCTCTCTTGTTGGTGGAAATGGTGCCCTCACCCTCTTCAAAGGGGGGGGGGGGTTGAGAGGGGAAATGATGGGCGGGAGCTCCCGTAAAGCTGGGAACTGGGACAAGAGTTGCCCTAAATGTCAGCAGCCAGCAAATGGTTGTGTATATGGAATCTCCCATCCCCAACTGAAAATGGCTATGTCTTTAATTTAAAAATAAAATGGGCTTGAAACCTGCTCCTTTCTTCACCTACCCTTTGGAGTTGTCTGCTGGGGTTAGACCAGCTGCTAAGGTAGTTTCGTGGTTCCAGCAGGGTCAGAGAATTGGGGCACTTTGGTGAGAGGCATGGGCAGACCAAGTCTAGGGATTAATGGGGCTTGTGTAGGGGAGGGGTAGTGGTGGCAGTGTCTCTTTTTTATTGTGGGGCGTCTGTGGAACTTCAGCCTCTATAGTGCCAACGGCTGTTGGATGGTGTCCTATGACTCTAACATTACTAATTCTGATGCTATGGTTATATAGAATGAGAAATGGAATGTAAACAGGTAATTGTATCCTTCCCATAATATGGAAATATAACTCTAGTTCAAAAGTTTGTTAATAAGTAGCCTTGCTGAAGTGTAAATAACATGCATTTTGTGGTTTTAGCTGATGTTCTTTTGCATTTACAAATACCAGAACCTAAAGTTTGCATGTGATTTAACCCCCCTCCAACAAAGCGTTTGATATAAACTATGAAGTTATAATTGGAATGTATGAGTGCCTGTATATGAAATATACTTTTAGTTGCAGTTAATAAGATGGGAAAGACTAAACTGCCACCAAGTGCATGTGTGTGACAATTTCAGACCATTTGTAGACAGCCACACTTGCTTGTACTGTAATGCTTTTAGAAATTTGAGAGCAAAGAAGCTATATTGCTAAAGAAGCAGCAAATCAACTGGACTAGTCCTGGGGTATTATCATCTGTTTAAATGTGTAATTGCATTTTCAGCATAATTAGGCACCTAAAGTGTGAATGATTGCAATTTATTTAAAAGACTTCTGATGCTTTGTTCTCCATTTCTACAGGTCAAAGCACTGAGTAGTAGATTTGAAACTGAAAATATTTAATTTTTTTATTTTTTTTGTATTTTTACATACTCTAAACCAATGACAGAATAAGCATAACCAGTCATATATATATTTTATAATTGGTGAGTGGATATTTGGGAGCTGAATGGAAAAATCTAGGTAGAACTTCAGTGACTTTTGGGTCTGAGGCTGGAGCTAGTCTATGATTTTGAAAGTGATGATAGTACAGAAGCCATCATAAGAACAGCAGGCTGCTCAGCTACTAGTGTGGCTACGACAATGCAGTAATAGCATTGAACACTTGCTGTGGTTGACCTCTGTGCTGTCAGTTACTTCTCTCTGCGCCATGGCAGGATAGCCATGTAATCCTGTGAAACACAGTGAATTCAATTCCTGCTAATGGTAGTCATACTTTTTACTTATTTTTGCATGTCTGGACACTTGAGGAGGTTTATAACTTTTTGCCCCACACCAAGATTGGTGTGCTTGTGTGAGAGAGGGCTGTGGGTGGGGGAGTGTTGGAGGTATATGCTTCCTGTCCTGGAACAATCATTGGGAGAGGAAATGTCTCCCCATTCCCTCCCTCACTTCCTCAACTGCCATGTGCAGGAGGTGTCTCCTTTCTTTCTCTTCCGTGGTCACATGAATGGAAGGCACAGGTGTGTGTGTGAGGCTGGAGAGGCCCAAACAGGTGATCAGTCTTCCCTTCTCTTGTATAATGTAAGTACTAACATTGTGCAGTGATTATAGATGCACCCTTGTGTTTAGGATTTAGGTGAAGCTTAAATCTGTGGTGGTGGTCTGAGGCCCAGAACTAGCTTGTGGAATAAGGTATCCAGGGTGAGATTGGAGACAGTGGTTGAACAGAAACTGTTGTTTAGGAAAAGGGAGTGAGAAACTTCTGTTGTTCTATGCATTTTCTGTTAATTTCTCACGTGCAAGAGGAGAGATCTGCATAGTGTCCATATAATTCCTTTAATTCACTCAGATTAAAAAATAAATAGTGTTTCATATTTCTGAAAACACAGTTTCCGGTTCAAGAGCTGGGGGTGACTGTGATATTGTCAGTGCTGTGCTGGTGCATGTGAACCAGAAAGTAGATGAGTTTAAGGTGCAAGTGGAATTGTAATGTCCAAGTATTCTAGTCTGTGCAGTAATGTAGGATCTTTCCGTATTCTAGTGTAGTACAAATAGGGTGACAACATGCTTAATACTACGCTTATAATGTTGTGTCACTTAGGAGTGTTCAACGCTTCTGTTGTAGCTTTCTTACACTAACTGATTATATTGTAACAGCTTGTAATGCTTCCATTTTGAAGCTTAAAATGATCAGAGTTATTCAGGTGTTAGGAAATTATAGGGTGTGTCTAAATTTCTGTCTTGGATGGAGAGAGAGCTTTGGAAAACATTTAAAGACTTGGAGCAAGCTGAGTCTGGCATATTAAGGGTGCTGACAGGGAAAATGGTTACCTTATGTGAACTAATAGCTGCCAGGCATGGAACTAATCATGTATGGTAGAACTGATTGCAAGCTTTCTTATAACTTTGCAATGTTCTGTAACTTTATGTCTTTAATGAGTGTTATAAAATTAGTGCTAGAAGAACACTCCCTGTTTGACACCCCTTTCCTTTGCCTCCATTATTTAATGTTTGTTCTCCTTGACACTGATCTCTCCTCCTTTCATGTCCCCTGTGCCAACACAAATCGACCTGTTGCTACCTCACCAACGCTGTTTGTGGGTGTTTCCAACTCAGCAGACATCTTTTCATGTCTTCATCTCCTCTTGCATTGCCTGTTTGTAACTTCCTCCTTTATTGCTCATTCTTGATCTCTGAGTCCTAGATGTTATTTGAAAGGCTTTCATACATTTTGTGGAAAAGCCATGCCTTTTTATAAGCACTGTATTAACAGTGGGTTAAAATGAAGTTACCAACCTTTACAATCACTTTTTTTGGTCCTGCCCAAAAGTAGTCTTCCCCATTTAAAAGCTGATATTTGAAACTGAATTTTCAAGAATGTCTGTGCAATAATTAAACTAAAGAGCACCAGTTAGCACAGTTGGCTCTATTGAAGCATTGTCCATTGTGTATATGCTACCATGCATAACAGTGGAGAGGTTATTATTACAGCTTTTTGAGTTGAAGCTAAGTGCTCACATTCTCTGCTTTCCTCTCTCCCAATGAAAAATTAACACCCCACTAATTTAGCTTTAGAAATTCTTTCACGGTGATTTTCTAGTCATTAGTGGCTGACTGTAGGATGTGTAGGCTACTGGACATTAAATGCTATTGATTTATAGCCAGTCATAAAACATGGATTTTTCTTTTTCTTAATTATCTCCTTTAAACCATGAAAATTTCTTTTCAATGTGTGTGTGTGTGTTGGATTTCATAGTAGTAAAACCTCTGAGGAGGAGGTTACCACACACTCCTGTGCACCCTTTGTGTGCCTCTTGGTATTGCCATGGGAACTAAGGGGATTTTGGCAACATTTTTCCCCCCTCCCCGTGAGCTGAGTAGTGATCCTCAAATAACTTTTATTTCCATGAAGCATTTATTAAGATTTTAAAAGAAGAATATAACAAGAGTAACAAGGTAGGGTGAACTTTTAAACTGACACTTTGATGGAAATGCTTACGAATTTGTCGGAAGTAAGATTCTCCTCACTCGGGCAGTACTTCTATTAAGAACTGTAGGATCATGTATGACTGAGTCTCTGTGCCCCTGCCTCTTTCGCTGATGAAATTGGATGGGGTGGGGGTGAGGGGCGGGACCTGTAGTCTTTTCTGTATATCTGTGCACACAGTAGGCGGGCACTTTTGGAGCAAGGGAATTACTAAGAACTCTAACTCATTGTTACTTGAAAATAATTAATATATAAGTTGACTCTTGCTCTCTTGGACTACTGTAGGCCCTGCAGAGTGATTACACTGACCAGCTGGTTTTGTTAAAACTTGTTTTCAAGATAGTACTTCCCCCCATAATTAAGCTTGTTACTTTTATCAAACTACAGTTGTTAATTCTATAACTCTGCATAGAACATAAGCAGGCTTGGGAGGATTGTTTACATTGAGAGATATGTGTAAATGTTGACTTCAACTGACACGCTGAAATTGATGGGGGAAAGTAGATCAGTAACAGTCAGCGGGAGTGCAGCCTTTTCCCCCATCCTTTACATCTGCTGGGGCCAGGTGTCACCAGCCCAGCAAGCCCTCTGCAACCCTGCTGTCATAGATCTGCTCTCCCCTCCTGTGACTGCAGGGCTGCGGAGGACTCACTGGGCTGCCGCAGGGCTGGTGGCGCCCGATCCCTGCACGAGGTGTGGGGAAAGGCTGTGGTCCTGGCAGGACAGAGCATAGACCTCCAGCCAGGAACGGAAGGAGAATGATGAGCCCTTGGTTGTGGCGGAAGGAGCCATTCAGCAGTGGGGTGGCCTCCCCTGCAGCCTGGGAGCAGTCCCTGGCGAGGGATCTCTGGTCTGGCCCACCGGGACAGCAGCCTTCCCCATGCTTTGCGCCTGGAATGACTGAGTGTCATTGGCTGCAGGACCTTGCAGGGAGCCCCAAGCAGCTGCTCTGTCACTTGCAGGGTAGGAGCTGTTCAGCAGCACCCTGTGGCTGGGGGCTAATCCTCCTCCTTGCAGTCCTGCCTGGGAGTCTCTCTGGTTCCCCGGGCCAGGACTACAGCCTCCCCTGAACCCTGCACCCTGGTGACTCAGATGCCTCGGCCATTCTAGGAGCCCCACACAGCCCTACTGTCAGTGCTACCCTAATTATAACCCCATTCCTCCCTCCCCTTTAATTTCCAGCAACTGTAAAAATAAAAAAGTTTAAAAATGACAATTCTTAAAAATAAAATGTTGATATTGTTCAAATTAAAAATCAAATTCTGCCAAGCCTAAACGTAAACATCTCTGTAGGCAGCAGAGTGAGTTTTTGCTCAGTGTAATCATGTGTAAGTATGGTATCACTCTGTGCTGAACAGGAGTACTGGGGTGTTTATTATCTTGTGTATATATATTCCTCTAAGATATGCTATAATTCCTGCTTTTGGTCTACAGCTAAAACTTGTAATTATTCATTGTCAGTGCCCAATCCATTCAATGCAATTAAGTTATAGAAAGAAGTAAAGCTTATACTGTTTCTTTATAGATTTATTAAACTTCCATTCATTTTCTTTTGTTGATTTGTATTTGACTAGAGGGGCTCTCTGTAGGTACAGGAGTTCATGAAAGCACTGTTCTCCTAGGAATTGAGTTGGGGGGCTCTTGAATAAGTCCTTTTCTTGGTAATGCAAATCATATAGAAGTATAGACATCTTTGTTTATTTTAATAGTGATTCTTTCCGAGGAGCTACAATCTTATTACCTCAAGTTGTACATACAGACTATAAACCTCTCCTATCTTATGCTGGCCAGAAGAATTAGTCTACTTCAGATGAAGGGAACTCCAAAGCTTTAACCACATTCTTTTGTGCACTGAAGATAGCAATTTAGAAACAGAAACACATAAGATGCAACTCTGAAATTGCAGCTGTCTTCCCAGTAGACACTTTTGAGCTTAGCCCTGCATTCCTTACACACCCACATCTTCCACTGACTTCAATAAGAGCTTTGAGTGATGAAGGATGGGGCTCTTATTTGGAGTCAGCTAAAAGCCACTGCTTACTGAAAGGAAAATACTAGCAATAGGTGTTGGTGAATGCATGGGGAACTGTGGTTGTAAACACATGTGGACTGAGGGACAACTTAAACAACAGTTATACCTAAATGCTGCTTTGCAAGTAGATAAGATAAAATAAAATGCAAAGCTCCATCTAATCTTTATATTTTTTAAAAAAAACATTTTCCCCTTTCCCTAGCATGGATATTGGTTGCTACCTTATTACCGCAGTATCCAGTTTTCATGTTGAACCTGCTCCCTGGATGGGCCAGGTTTGAGAATGTATTTAAATATATTACACTTTTTTTTCTTTACCCCGTGTGTAAGCACATTGTCCTCTATGCAGTGAGTGCACTCTATCCCTCAGCCTATGACGTGGAGTTTAATGTGAGATCTAGGCTGGTGGCATATATATTTGTTAATGCACCTGCAGGTGGTTGGTTGGCACATCTTATACATATAGAAAGAAAAAGAAAATAAATGATGTCCTGATGATGCTTGGCCAAATCATTCATTATATTTACGTATACTACAATAAATGGTTTCCGGGTAGCAGCCGTGTTAGTCTGTATCTGCCAAACGAACAGGAGTACTTGTGGCACCTTAGAGACGAACACATTTGTTCTTTTTACAACAGTAAATGATTCTCACCCAAATGCTGCACTCTTAAAAGGATTAAAAAAAATTATGGAAAGAATCTGGACAATCTGTCTCTCTCCATCTTCCCCCTTTTTTAAGAATCAGGATTCTAGTTCTGCCTTGGGGATTCTAGTGAGCCTGTGTTTGAATTTGGATTATGAACATACTGTGCCTGAGTGTACACAGTACACTAAATCTTTGTAAAGTGAACTTTAGAGTTGTCTTTGGATGTATTTCAAGAAGGATAAGTGGTATGTCAAGTTTTAGTATAAAAGCTGTTTGTCACGAAGATACTGTACCCCTTTAAGCCATACAGTGCAATTATTTGTTACCAAAGCACAACCTACAGAGAAATTACTTTCATTTGCTTCTTATCACAAAACACAGCAAAATTCAAACACACAAGTCAAACAGTGTATCCTTTTAGCTTAACCTTGAGTTCTGCTAGCAACTGATTAACAAAGAGAACTCTTACTGTATAGAAGTTTGCTGCTCTTATAAACTGTATCCAAGTCACATCTACTTTTCTTTAAAAAGCTTAGATAATTGAGATGTACTTCGACACTGAAATATCCA
Source organism: Chelonoidis abingdonii (assembly GCF_003597395.2). Lineage (NCBI taxonomy): Eukaryota > Metazoa > Chordata > Testudines > Testudinidae > Chelonoidis > Chelonoidis abingdonii. Next base: position 82,109,091 of record NC_133773.1, read on the forward strand.
TAATCTATTCTTATTTCTTTATATAACCTTAGTTTCTGTGATTTCATTAACACAGACTTTTAAAATGCATTTCTTACTGCACTTAACACCTTAGGGCTCAATCATGAACTGGCCAATACACTTTTTCAGGGGAGTAAGGAGCCTGTGCAGACTATCATATCATTGGTCACCAACACAAGAGAGGAGAGCCACTATCCAAAAGATTTTAGCTCAACTCCTTGTCATTCTCCCTCCTCTTTCACACACCTACACCCCCCAATCGTGCATGCCAGCCCAACTAGGCTGGTGAAGAGCAGGGAGTAAACTGCTCCAAAATAAGTGCTGGTGCAGATTACTTCTCCTTCCTGGAGCAAGGGGGAACCAGGGAGCAAATTGTGGTCCCTATTCTGCTTCTGGGGCAGTGCAGCTGACCAGTATCCCTTCACTCAGGGAAGATTGATTGCAAGGTGCAAGCATAGTCCATACTGTTTACTTAAAGTTACGTGTTCTGTAATGTTAAACCAAACAATATAATAAAATATAAATGAAATGAGTAAGCAATAAGATTCTTATGACTGTGGTTTAACACTACTGCAAACTTTAAATATGCAGTGAAGCATTAGATGCTAAGTGCTTCCAATGCATTGGAAGTGTGTGTTAAACAGCACAGTCTGAAGTGCCTTATTGAGACTGTAAAATGGGCATTTCGTCTTTAAAAGAGTTTTTTCTGAATTCCTATTCAGAGTACAACTCCTTGTACATCTTCAAATATGAAAAATTTATTTTGGCTATTAATAGCCTGCCTTTCTGTCCACGCTTTAACGTCTATAGTTAGAATGATACATTTTTTTTGGTACTCATTTTATTCTAATCTACACAGAATTTCCATACAAATATTCTTCAAAATCTGTGTTTCCTTTAAAAAGACCTCTTATCATGATGTAGCCTGTTATGTTTTTACAATGTTTGGAAGACATTAAGCTAAAAAGAAAAGCAGAAAAATGGCACAGGAGGGCAGGCATGGCCTTACTATAAAATGAGCCTATTTGTGACTCCTTGGTTGTTTGGCACATTGAGGTTATGGCTGTGTTAAGATTGTGATTAGGTCTCCTACTTGTCTGAACTCTAGGGGGATGCTAATTAGCTACTTCATTATAAGGCTGGGTTAGCCAGCTGCAGACCAGGATTTTAAGGTCTATATTAAATACGTACAGCAAATGGGAAGGCAGCATCCAAAATATATTGGGTATCACTGATACTTTAGTTGTTAATTGTTTTTTCAAGGCTGCTAGCATGCTGATGAAATCTTAGAAAAGAGACTTAAATTATTTAGTTTTTAACTCAGTTTTGGAAACTAGCTTCACTGCTCCTGAACTCCCTGCCAACTTCATGGTTTGACAAATTTTCCTTTTTATTATATGATCTTTCCAGTATCATGTGAAAAGACTCTCACAAACAGCAGGGGAAACTGACTCTCTACTATGGGAGACACAGTGGAAATGACCAGGTGAAAGGTGCTATCAAAACCACAAAGTAAACAAAGTGGAAAAAATAAGGAAAAAAAATCTTTATTTCTTGTAACAATATTGGGCAAAACACTTTCAGACAGAAAGGACTTTTTAAAATTGTCACTGTCACTTTAAAGATGAGATTCCATGATTTTAAACATCTAAAATTTCCTCACAATGAGTTTGAATATTTTGAGGAGAATGTTGGGGAGGGAGAAAGAATAGGAGACTGGCCAGGTTAGTTGTGAGGTGAACAACTTGTTTTGATGTCATGCAGCAGCAAACCAGAGAGCTGCTAAACCTGTTTTAAAAATAAATTGCCCATCTTGTTTCTGGTTGATTACAATATTGATGGTAGTTGTGTTGCTTCATTTGCGTTCATCTTCCTGAGAGTTCCGCAGAATGTCACTGGGAAGCTGGGACATCAGTCAACCAGTGTCAAAATTAGACTCAGGACTCACAGTTTGTCAGACCACTCTGTTTTATTAGCACAGTGCTCTGCTAATACACCCAGATAATGTGAGCACCATAAGATAGTTTGTGTCTTGTATTTATACAGATAAAAGGAGGGGGGGAGCACTTAGCAAGATAACAAAGGAAGCAGAATCTGATAAGTTTACCTGGGCTAGCCATGCATATCTTATTTCCTTACTTAACTATTACTGATCTTCTGTTAATGTTTCGCCATTAGCACCCTTGTTTATGCCTAATGTTTCTTTTCCTGGCACCTGTATTTCAACATTTCTTATTTCTGCTTAAAGGTACATACAACATTTCTTTAATCCATTCATATTTTTACAATTTAATTCTACTTTCACACCAGCTATGAGGTCAAAGGTGGTTAGAAAGAACATAATGTAGAACCAAGGGGTATTAGTTTTCTTGATGAAGTTTAGTGTGCTGGATATCTGCAAGTCAGAAGCTTAAGATGACTTGGAGTTGGAGTTCTTGTCTCTTTCACTTAATTTTCAATATTTGAGCAAACAGCGGAGACCTCCTAATGCATTCCCTGAACTCTTGGGTGGCATCTTCAACACCTTGGGTACAACATCCCTGAATCACCATGTAGTTAACACCATGTATAACTTCAACCTGCCTTGACCTTGGGAGTAGTCACCTTCTTAAATTTATATATACCATATGTTCTGTGTGTTTACTCTGTGAAAGGATGGGATTAATTGAAGATGTCTGCACTTAAACAGGAAAAGGTACAATGGCTTCAGATAGCCATCCACCTGCCAACACTTAAGAGACAATGCAGGAGCTGTTCATTTGATGTCCTACCTACAGCCCCCGACCAAATTAATTGGACATGCTTTTCAAGTGGTGCTGGAGTCCTGGTTTGTAAACAGAGAAGAACCAAAGGAGCCTGGGAGGGGTAGGGGGCCTGAGTCTAGTACTGTGTGTGTAATTTCTCATGCATTTCAATCTTTTCCTAATTCTGCAGTGGAAGGAAGAGAATGAGATCTGGACCCCAAGATGACCTTTGACTTAAACTATCCTATCCAGCAGTAGAGTGCATTCCGAACTATCTATTTCTGTTCTATATGCACCACTATGCCATACTAACACATGTAGAAAATAGACCTACTCCTGTCCTGGGAAACTGAGAGCGAAAGGGTGAGTTTGTTTTTTCTGAAGCCTAAGGTGCCGTCTTCCAGGTGGTTCAGATTTCTGTCATCAGTAGGCTGTTAACTTTTTCTTGGATCACCTGAGAAGTGGTACTTTCAGAAAATTAAGTCTTCTTTCCAAGCCCTGATACTTCAGGACTCTTCATGGGGCGTTTAACCTCCTGCCTCTTAAATACCTTTTGCTGTGAATTTAATAAGTAGATGTTTTGCCTTGATCCATAATTAACCTTTCTTCAATTTTATCTTTTACTTTAAAAGCCTGTGCATACATGTAACAGCTCATCTTCACTCCAGTGGTGGCTCTGTGCCAGGACCAAACTGAAGTCTGATGAAATGTGAGAGTAGATGCTCGCCCTGCATAGGCAGCCATGCTGCCTGACTGCTGTTGTCATTAGTCTTCCTACCCGTTCTAATCTACCTACCTATATGGTTCCCACCTTTCATTGTTCTCAAGCAGTATTACTAAAATGTCTGCCCACAGTTATTGCTAGTTGTCCCTGACTTCCATTTTCTATCTTTGTGTCACTTGTTTGAGTGCAAGAGACGAGAATGTCCATTTTCAAATGGTATTTTTACATCCTAGTAGAATATTAGTGGAAAGCAATCTGTTGCTTCTCTTCTCCCGATGACCTTCTTTTCTACCACTGTCAAGGTATTTTTTCCACTTTGAGCTTTAGCGTCCTAAAAGTGGGGACCTGCATGTACCCTTCTAAGCTTAATTCCTATCTTAGATCTGATAGCACCGCCACCAGCCAAAAATATAGTGTTTTGGCACACTTCCTGTTCCCCCAAAATCTTCGCTGGGGAACCCAAGACCCAAACCACTTGGGTCTTAAAACAAAGAGAAATAAACCATTCCCCCACCTTTCCCCCTCCCAGACTTTCCCCTCCCTGGGTTACCCTGAGAGACTGCACTGATCCAAACTCCTTGGATCTTAAAACAGAGAGGAATTAACCTTTCCCCTGCCCTCCTTCCCCCGCACCAATCCCTGGTGAGTTCAGACCCAATCCCCTTGGGTCTTAAACAAGGAAAAAAATCAATCAGGTTCTTAAAAAAGAAAATTTTTGCATTAAAGAAAGAAAAAGTAAAAATTATCTCTGTAAAATCAGGATGGAAAATGTTTACAGGGTATTCAGCTTATATAGACTAGAGGGACTCCCCCTCCCCCCAGCCCCCGAAATTCAAGTTACAGCAAACAGAGGTAAAACTCCTTTCAGCAAAATACACATTCACAAGTTAAGAAAACAAAAATAAGGCTAATCCGCCTTTTCTAGCTAGTACTTATTATTTTAAACATAAGAGACTGTTTCAGAAAGATTGGAGAAACCTGGGGTGCATGTCTGGTCCCTCTTAGCCCCAAGAGCGAACAAAGAACAAAACAAGCAGCACAAACAAAGACTTCCCTCCACCAAGATTTGAAAGTATCTTGTCCCTCCATTGGTCCTCTGGTCAGGTGTCAGCCAGGTTCACTGAGCTTCTTAACCCTTTACAGGTAAAAGAGACATTAACCCTTAACTATCTGTTTGACAACCACCTGCTTATTTTTTCATCCCATCTTTTTTTGTATTTTATTCAGTTTCTCTTCTCTATCTCTTTCAGAATTGATCTTTGTTCTTTTCTCTCATGCCCTGCCTGCATTACAGATTACAGCTTTTACCCAAATTATTACCTGTTAATTGTACATCAGGCTCTAAACCGAGGTGGCCAACCTGAGCCTGAGAAGGAGCCAGAATTTACCAATGTACATTGCCAAAGAGCCACAGTAATACATCAGCAGCCCCACATCAGCTCCCTGACCCTGCTCCCAGTGCATTCCGCCCACCCCCGGCCCTGCTGATGAGTGCCTCCTCCTGCACCTTCCAATCAGCTGTTTTGTGGTGTGCAGGAGGCTTGGGAGGGGAAGGAGTGAGGGCACGGCAGACTCAGGGTATGGGATGGGAAGGGGTGGAGTTGGGCCAGGGCCTATGGCAGAGCCAGGGGTTGAGCAGTGAGCACCCCCCGGCACATTGGAAAGTTGGCGCCTGTAGCTTCAGCCGCAGAGTTGGTGCCTATACAAGGAGCTGCATATTAACTTCTGAAGAGCCACATGTGGCTCTGGAGCGACAGATTGGCCACCCCTGCTCTAAACTATGATAATACTTGTTTAGTATTTGTGTCAGCCAACAGCTTCATACTTGCAATTGTCTTCCTCATTCAGTACCTATTTTGCTGTCTAAACAGGACTTCTTAACTGTGCCTGAATGCCCATGTAACAGATTGACTGGTCCTCTTTCCTTGTATTTCTCTGTGCAGTAGGACAACACAGTGTACACCACCCCACACGGTGTTCTAAGTGCATGTTTTGTGGACACTGCCCCATTCTGAGGCAATGTGGGATGGTTTTCCAAAATGCACAGATACAAAAATGGCTAGGCATTGCAGCAGGCGTGGACTCTCAAGCTTGTTGACACATTGTAGCTTTTCTACAAAGCAACCATGCCGTCCTGGCTCAACCATGCTGTCCTAGCTCAGCTATATTTTGTTGTACTTATAATGTAGATGGGCCTTGTCAGGGTCTTTGACTTCCTTTTACTCTGGAGTTGTTTTCTGCGACATCTTTCTTCTGACAGTTACTTCCATAGCTTCAGTTTCTGTTTGTATATGAACAGCAGCTTCTTTAAACAACTGCAATATAAGTATACATTTGAAATGATTAATAAACCTGACTTTACCCTGCTTTACATGTTGAGAGGCTCTGTCATAATGAATTGGTGAATGGAGTATGAGGAAAACAAAATTATCAGCTAAGTATGCTTATTTCTTATTTCTGTCATAACTTCATTTTCCTGCTCATTGTAACTTTGCTCTCCTTTCTGTAGTTGAATTGCTCCTTAGGCAACAACAATATTTACTCACTTCATTAAATCATTTGGCTCAGTCTGACTTTAGACTCCTCAGCTGTTCTTGTTACTGAGTGTTTTCTGTTTGTCTGTTTTTTCCTTTTTGCTCTTGTATGTATCCAGGGTTCAACCCTGATTAAGTGTTTGCTGCTGGTATAGGAAAAGATACAGGCTTTGAAGTTAGTCTTAGTTCATGATGGGGAGGACCATTCACACTTTTAATATGGATCTTGTGTCTTGCTGCAGACTTCTGTTGGCTCAACTGAGCTATTTATTTGCAGGAAGTAAATTGGTTTTAAGAACAAGAAAAATTGGAGATGGATTTTTGTATAAAACAGGATGAATTGGAACGCAACACCACAGAATACAGCTAACCCTGACAATACCCGCACGAGGAAATAAGGAAACAGATCAACAGAGCCAGACGTGTATCGAGAAGCCTCCTACTGCAAGACACACTCAAGAAAGAAACCAACAGGATTCCACTGGCCATCACATACAGCTCCCAGCTAAAACCCCTCCAACGCATCATCAG
>NC_133773.1:82115706-82130552 GCF_003597395.2 Chelonoidis abingdonii
GCCCCACTTCCGTCAGACAAAATGTATGGAAATTTTCCAAGGGGCCAGGTATAACATATATGCTAGCCAAGCCAAGCTACAAAACCAAAAAAAAGAATTTATTAAACGAGGGAGTTAGTTCAATCAGGGAGGATGAAGGCCCTGTTCTAGCCAGTTGGAGGTGTGAAAAACCACTAGGAGGGAGAAAACGTTTCTGTAGGTTGGCGGCAAGGCCATTCACAGTCTTTTTTACAACCCCTGAGTTGATGGTGTCAAATTTGCAGATGGAATTGAAGCTACAGCAGTTTCTCTTTGAAGATCTGGTCCTGAAGTTTTTTTTTGCTGCCAGGATGGCCAGCTAAGGGGGTTTTTTTTTTTTTTCTGCTATAACGTGGCCCAGGGGGAAGAATTGAAAGGTGCTCTCCTACAGGGTTTTTTGGTAATATTGCCATCTAAATAATCATGAATTTGTGTCCAATATATCCACTTTTTTCGGTAGAGACTAGTCCAGCTGGCCAGATGTACAATAGCAGAGGAGGGCATTGCTGGCATACTGATGGCATATATTACATTGGTGGAACGTGCAGGTGAATGAACCGGTTAGATGGTGTGGACTGATCTGTTAGGTTTTCTGTGGGTATTCACCCACGAAAGCTCATGATCCAAAACGTCTGTTAGTCTGTAAGGTGCCACAGGATTGTCTGCTGCTTTAACCCTGTCAACTTTGTCAAGTCGCTTGAGTCTCTGTTATAGAGGATATCTCTGTTGTAGGAGCAGCAATGATCTGTATGCTATGTATAACCTGTATGCTCAAAAGGTCTGTTACACCTTCACACACACCCCTTTTGTTTCCTCTCTCTCTTTGAATACCTGTGAAGTGGCTTTCCCCCTCCCCCTCCCTCCTGAAATGCTTGTGGGATGAATGGGCTGCTTGAGCAGCTAGAAGATCAAAAGAACTCCCAGGTAGACAAGATGTCTGGCTCTCTGACTAGGCAGTGATCACAAGCCAAATGCATGGACACTGCCTGGACACTGTCCGAGGTGGAGTGTGACCAACCAGACGCTGCCAAATCATCTCTAGTTGCAGGCCATAGGAGCAGGTCCTTAAAAGAGGAAGGGGCCATGTGCTCAGGAGTGCACTCACAATATTATACCTCCTGTGAAGGCCCTTCGCCGAGACCACCTGGCCAGTGGTTCACCGCATTTCATCATGCCTCAGGAAGAGTTATCTTCACCGCACTGTCCATCGCTGCACTGTAGGACACTTACCTTGAAAGATCCTGACATCTCCAGAGCTATGCCTGTCCTGGGAGCGTGAGTATGAGAGTGTGATACCCCCACCCCTTCTTTTGAGCTTAACTATCAGTATAATGAACGTGTTGCTTTCTGCCGACCCAACCAAACTCTGGTGGGTCATTAGTCCTCCCTAAGCTTACTAACTGGCCCAATTTCGGGTAACAATCTCTTCTCCTTTCATTGACTTGGGGATAGAATGGGTAAGTAGCTGCCTCCTTAGCTTGCCACATTATGACTTGATGCATCTGGAAAGGGTTTAGTTACAGCCAGAAAATCCAGAAAAGTGGGCTGCAGGAGGAGGCAAAGCTGGATGCATGCTGAATTCTCCATCCTGTAGTGTGATCCAGCTCTTGCTTCAGTCAGAGGGGAATTTTTCCACTGAGAGTAAGAATTGGATTGGGCTGCTAGTGAAATGAAGGAAAGATGCAGCAGACAAAGGGGAGGGAAAGAATATAGGACTTATTTTTTTTTTTTTTTTACTTTAGAGTGCAGGACAGGCTTAAAAAAAAGCATGAGATTACACCTCCACCCCACCGGTGTGTGTGGAGAGGGCCAAACCATTAGATACTTTTCCTAGGTGACATTCCTCTTGACATCCATAAAAATTAAATACCTGAGCATTATGGTTGTGAAGATAATTTTTTAAAGTGATCTCGGTGAAAACTGGTACAAAGATGTGGGCTTGAGTTTGTAGACAATAATAGTGGAAGGTGTGACCTACTTAACACTCCCTGAAGCAGAGTGTGCTAACTCTGAAGCCCAGTGATGACAACTTAAATGTCAACTTTGTTAGTTTTTCAACAGCAGAATAAGTACCTGAAAGAGGAAGAGTCATATTATGAAAATTGCACATTTTCTAGGTATGATGTAACATTTTGGCATGTCAGGTGCACGGAGTCTTTAGGATAACATCTGTGGTTTTTTTTCCCCCCCCAATCAGAACCTTGACCACCATAGGGCATTGCTCCTCTCCTGCTTCCTCCCTGCAGAAACTGCACAGACTTCCATGGTTGCACCTTGACCGTGTCCTTTTATTTTAAGTCCCCTCCACCCTTTTCACAACAAGCCCTGTGCAACAGGCCATTTACAGTGTTAACCTAGCTTTTGGCCCTCTCACAAGGGGCTCAGAGGAGCAGAGGTCTCTGTACTCTGAGTGGCTAGGCTCAGCTAGCCCTGTTCCCCGCTCTTTCCCTTTCTTGTCCTCGCTATGCCTCTATCAGCCCTGGTCCGATCGGGTAATTGGCTCAGCCAGGCAGTCTGATTGACTAATTACCCCCATCAGCCTTCTCCAGGAGAACTAATTAATATCTGAGTGGTCAGAGTGCAGGCTCACCCGTTTGCACCCTGCACTCTGTCACAGGCTGGCTCTTCCTCCATCTTGTGGAGTTTCTCCTGTTCCTTTGAAGAACTGCAGCATAATGGCAAAGCAGAGCATGTTCCCAAGTGCACCTTTTCCAAACTGTGCTCTTCTAAATGTACACCATCAGTTTTTTGCCTGCATGACTGCCATGTCTCACTTTTTGGGCTACTGCTAGCCTTGCCTCCTGCTCTTTGGGTCAGCTGGGTTTTAAAAGATGTGATAGAATAAAAACAAAACAACCTTCTACTGAGGCCTTCCAATTATTGGAATCTTAAGTATAATCAGGTAGAAAAGTTTTATAAGAACATAATGCAAAAATTCAGTGTGTTCTACATTGTAAAGCTTTATGTATGGCGTGCGAGGAACTGGCAAAATCTTTGCATTTTTCTTGATGGTCTTCTTGGTAGTCCATTGATCCAATGATGACAAATCTGAGTAAATCATCTATTGTTGGTCTCATGGTGTGCGCTCTGATGGCTATTCAAACCAATTCTAGAGGTGCACATTTGGCTGCAGATGGTGCATAGGAAGTTCACAGTCAGTGGGTTGTGCTCTGCTGGTGCTCTGTGACGTCGTTTGCGTTCCTCTTGTAGACGCTGGCAGCGGTCTTCCTCAAAGGCGATGCAGATATTCCTGACTGTTGCATGCCACTGTGTTCTGTTGTTGGTGGCGTCCTCAAGGTCGCTGGGTTTGATACTGCTATACTGCAAATTGGCTTTGATGGTGTCCTTGTAACATTTCCATGGACGACCTATATGCCGGATGCCCTGGGAGAGCTCACCATACAGAAGCTGGTAGGGGATTCTGTTGGCATCCATGCGGCTGACATGACTGGTCCAACGTAGGTGTGACTTCATGATCATCATTTCGATGCTTGTCATCTGGGCTCTTTTGAGGACCTCAAGATCGGGCACTTTGTCTTGCCAGCGAATCTTCATGATGTTGCGGAGGCAACGCACGTGGAATGTTTCGAGCTGCTTGATGTGACGCCTATATAGTGTCCATATTTCACACCGGTACAAAAGAGATGAAAGAACAGCAGCTCTGTGCACAAGCAGTTTTGCTGACATCTGGATGGTTTAAAACTTTGACATGCAGATTGGCAAGTGCCTGGCTTGCTTTGGATAATGAGATCAATGCATGAATATCCAGTGATCCATCACTGGTTATGACACTACCCAGATATTTAAAGTTCTCCACTACTTTAAGCTGAGTGCCATCAGTGGAGATACTTGAGACAGAAGCATTTGGTCCAGGTACAGGTTGATGGAGGACTTCTGTCTTTCCGAGGCTGATAGTTAGTCTGAAGAGTTGTGAGGCCTCGGCAAACGTGTTGACAATGTGCTGAAGATCATTTTCAGTGTGAGCCATGAGGGCACAAGTGTGGCAAAAAGTGCCTTAAGGAGGAGTTTCTGCACTGTCATAGTCCTGGCATTCAGGAGACGGAGGTCAAAAAGTGAACCATCGTGCCAGTATTTCAAATATATATCTCAATCCAGATCTTTCATTGCATGGTTGAGGACGCATGCAAAGGACAGATTAAATAAGACAGGAGCGAGAACACATCCTTGTTTCACGCCGTTGGTGATGTTGAAGGGGGCAGATGTGGCTCCATCAGACAATACTTCGCCTGTCATGCTGTCATGAAAAAGGCGTATAATCTGGACAAATTTTCTTGGGCAGCCAAGTCTTGTTAGAATAGTCCAAAGGGCTTCCCTGTTGACGGTATCAAATGCCTGTGTCAGATCTATGAAGACAGCATACAGGTGCATGTTCTGTTCAATGCACTTCTCTTGTATTTGTCTGACAGCAAACACCACGTTGACTGTGCTCCGGCCAGGTTGAAAACCACATTGACTATCAGGTAGATTTGCCTTGGAAATACTGGCTATTGGGCTATTAGGCATATAAGATGATGCAGGTGGTGATTTTTCCCTCCAACGGAGAGGAGGGATATGCCTCTATAATTTCCACATTCTGCTTTGCTGCCTTTGTTCTTGAAAAGAGAGACAATAGTAGCGTCGTGGAGGTCCTGTGGTATGTTTTCATCCTCCCAGATGCTGATGATCATCACGCTGTGGAATGCTGCTAGTGCTGCTGGACCCTGCTGCTTTGTATATCTCTGCTGGTATCCCATCTTTTCCAGGAGCTTTTCCTGAACTCATCTGGCTAATAAGCTTTTCTTAATCTCATCTATAGTGGGCGGAGAGTCAAGATCTGTCAGAGCAGGCTGCTTGTGGAATTTCATTGAGGACATTATTTTTCATGGCTAATGGTCTATTGAGAAGGTTGCTAAGTGTTCTCGCCATCTTTCGTTGACGCCTTCTTTATCTTTAATCAGCGTTGTGTTGTCTGATGAGAGCAGTGGGGTGGTCCTTAGTTTAGAAGGTTCATAGACAGTCTTAATAGCACTGAAGAACATCTTTGAGTTGTGGTCTCAGCATAGTGCTCAATTTCTTTGACTTTTGCTCTCCCACCAGTTGTCTAGTATCTGATGGAGGTCTTTCTGTATTTTGCTCTGAAGGTACTTGAAATGGTCCTGTTTGGAGACTGAGGAGGGATCATTCTGCCATTTGATAAAGGCTTTTCTCTTTACTTCCAGAGCTGAGCATATTTCTTCTTGGTTCTCATCAAACCAATCCTGATGTGTTCTCTTGGATCAAAGAAAAGATGTTATTGCTGTGTCAGTCACCATCTGCTTAAACTGGTCCCACTTTTCGGTTGCAGTACCGATCAGTTGTCCGTGGGATGTCAGTTTGTCATCAAGACTCTTCTGAAAGTTGTTGAAACATTGAGCATCCTTCAGTTTGGCTATGTTTGAAAGCAGGTCTCACATGCTTAGGGCGATTGTGCTGAGAGGGAGCGATGTAAAGTTGGAGAGACGTCCTGACTAATCTGTGGTCTGTCCAGCACTCTGTGCCTTGCATTACTTTGGTGATCATTACGTCTCGGATGTCTCGCCTTCTGACAATGGCATAATCTATCAGATGCCACTGTTTGGACGTAGGGTGCATCCACGTCGTTTTGTATTTATCCGTTTGTCGGAACAGAGTGTTGGTAATGGTCAGGTCATTTTCAGAACATTTCCAAAGGCTCAAAAGGAGTAGTCCATTGCTGTTCATTTTGCCTATACCATGTGGCCCGGTTACTCTTTTCCAGTTCTTGTTGTGAGTCCCGACTCGGGCGTTGAAATCTCCAAGTACAAGTAGTTTGTATGTTACAGGTGTGGCCTTGATCAGTCTGTCGAGATCTTCATAGAATTGTTCCTTTAAGTTGTCAGAGCATGTTAGAGTGGGTGCATATGCACTAATGATGTGGCATGATGTTTGGCATTTAGTGGGAAGCATAGTTTCAGCAATCTTTCATTGATACCAACTGGAAGGTTTGGGAGTTGATGCATCAATGAAGTTTTTATTGCCAGATCAACTCCAAGTATTCTGTCCTCTGTCTCAGTCTTACCCTTCCAGAAGACGGTGTAACCACTTCCTGGTTCGCTCAAGAAACCTACCCCAGGCAATTTTGTTTCGCTTAATGCGGCTATATCAGTGTAGTAGCGGGCTAGTTCGTGAGCAGTGAGCTGTCCTTCTCTCAGGTCTTGCAACAGCTTCTCGATCCATGAGGGTACGAACATTCCATACACCAATGGTAAGTTTTTTTTCTCAAATTTTTCTTTTGGTTTCAGCCGCAGATTGGGTTAAACTGCCAGCCGCGGCTTGCTGGCCAGCTGTTGTAGGGCAGGCAATTTTTAGGCCACCTTTTCTAGGCCCCTCCCTTACTAGGGTGAGCAGCACTGTCCTAAAGAGGGCTGCTCAGACGCCTGGGATGCTGCCAGGCAACTCTGCTGCCCCAAGTACAGACCTGGACGACCACCTAACCACAGGCCGCTTGCGTGCAGGATTGGGACTATGACTCCCAGTGGTAACCTCCACCTGTCGCTTTTCCCCTCCCCCATCGCCACAGGACTTGGGTGGTATGATGATGATGTTTGATGATTTGCACAGGACCTGTGCGTGAAAGCTTTTTAAGTGGTAGAGCCGTTGCACGGTTCCTGTAGAACCCGCCTGAAACGAGAGTAGCAGCATGTATGTAGTGAGGCCTGGCATGCGTGTCTATCATTAATGACCACAGTTATTTGGACCCAGCTGTGTCCATATAGATTCTTGGTATTGTTTTTATTGTGTGAAGAGCAAAAGACACAACAGTAAAGTATGGGTTGTTTTTTATCTGTAGATCCCATGTAGCTATAAAGAAGGTCATGACTGGCGCAACCTCCGTATGGCTTAGCAGGGCAGAGATTCTTAAACTTTTTCATTGTATGGACTGCATCTGAATAGTCAGTGTCACACTGCACCTTCCCTCCCCTCCACAATTGTGCAGGTGGAGCTCCTAACTTCTGCTCGATATTGGAATTAGAGGGTACAATGGGCGGCGGAGTCGGAGGCAGAGATCCTGGGAACGTCTTCCAGTGGGCAGTCATGGAGCTGAGGGAGTTTAAAAAAAAAATAAAATAAAAAAAAAAAAATTGTGATTCAGATTGTCAACTGGAAAAAAGGAAGTTCACAGTTAAGGCTGAAACTTCTTCTGGTAACTGATCTTCCATGCCAAGATACAAGTTTGTTGGATGGTTTGTTTATCTGGATTTTTTTATTTATATTGTGTGCCACTTATACTGCAAAATGTAGGTCCAACTTGAGAAACAGAACTCATAGTTTTTGCTTTAATTCTGAGTATCCTCACTTTTTTTTAGGGAGAGTGGTCAGACTTTTAATATTTGAATTAAAATATATAGGCATACAGTGAATAGAAAATCACTATCTACTGTAGCAAAAAAACTATTCAAACCAAGATTTTCAAAAATAGGACACTAAAGTCAGGCTTCTAAATCCATATTTAGGCTTCTAAATACAACGGGAATAGCTGGATATTCAACACTTTTTAAAATCAGATCACTAATTCTTGGTCTAAATGTGCAAAAGGGGTCAACTGGCCACAGATTTAGGACAGAGGATAATCCCTTATAACCCAGATCTTCCTGATTTTCAGAAACAGTTGGTTAAAGGGGTTCTGTTAAGTATGTAAAATCCAGGTCTGCTGCTGCATTTTCCATATTTTTGAAAGTTCAGCTCCCTTCACGAAAATTATATGCTGCCATGTGGTATTAAAGGCCAACCCATCTTAAATGATGCATCTTCCACATTTTCCATACACATCCATGCCCCTCCTAGCTATTCCTTCACATCCTCCACTTTGAGAAACGCTATGTGTTGTATACTCATCTGGTACCTCCTAACCCCTTCTAAAAAATCCATTGGAAAAGACAAGAAATGGCCAAACTGGTTTCTTATTGTTATATTTTAATTTTAAATATATTCTTAAAAAAATAATACTTAATTCCTTGGCCTGTATCCTACCCTTGGTGTTTTTAAAAATCAGAGCTCCATATGGGAGTTAATCGCGAGCTCTAATTAAAAATCAGTGGCACTCTGTGGTTCCTTGTTTGTAAATTACTGGAAGATCTATGGATTAAGGACATCATAGAAATGCAAAGTACTGTAGTATTAAGAAAAGGGTGGAAAAGCCTGTCTCTTCTGGTTAGTGGATTTAAAATAATGGAAACCACATTCCCATGGATGGAATGACCATCCCCCCAAAATCATTTGTTCTATCATCAAAAAGATGATAAATATTTTAGCATCCTGATTTTATCAAGAAGTCAGTGACTAAAATAAAACCCCCTTTACTGAGAGAGGGTGACAGTTTGGCCTTCAGTATCCACAAAGGTACAACATTATTACTTGTGATTGGGAAATTGTGGCATTCTGCCAGAATTTAGTAAAGACTTAGTGAAAAGAACCAACCTTTGACTCTGAATGAGGTCACATGTCTGTAAAGATGTAAATTAGGATCACATTTTAGAAGGGGAGAGTTTTACTAAATATTTTAACAAATACCAAGTGTCTATTAGCTGCCAAGCAAGCTCTGGACAAGGTATTATGTCTAGCTTAATGAGTAAAAGGAAAAAGTCATGTGAGGCAGGAAGTGTATTGGGCCTCTGTCTCTGATATTTTGATAGTTGCTTTAATCAGTTGTTTGCATAATTTGGCGGGCTAGCTATTCTGGGTCTTGCTATTGTGTTCAGTTGTGTTCAATAGCTGGATCACAATGGCATGCTATAGAGGTGCATTTGTAGTGTCTGTATAAAAACTCCATAAATCTTCCTGTGAATTATTTTCCTTAAACAAATGAAAGGATTTAGGCTAAGTTATATCACAAATAAAAGTAAAAATCTTTCCTTGGGCAACGTAAGGAGGAATTGGAATTTTCAAGACAAGACCAGAAACCCAAAGAGCATCTGCTCTGTGTAGATCTCCAGCAAGGAAGGAAACCAGCTATGAGTTCAGAAAAGTTTATGTTGTTGAGGAAGGGAAAGGGCTCAGTTTCTCATAACTGAGAGGAAAGGGTGTGAAATCTGGTAATAATTGCAGGAAATAATGAACATTATTGTTCATGTCAGCCACTTACAAAGTATGGAAATAAACACAGAACCTTTTTTTTTTTGAAACTGGTCACTAGGTTGCTTCAGGCCTCAGTATTATGTGACATTGAAAGAGAAAATCATAATGTGGCATATAAAAGGGATATGGCCAGAAACCTTTTCTCTTGAGAGGGGTGAGAAGGTGAATTTGTTGGAATGTTTTAGGCTCTCATGATGTTAACCTGACATATGAAGGCAAATATATTCACACCTTAAAACAAAGTAGCTACACTAAAACTTGCTTCTTCCTTCACATACCTGCTACCTGACTTCAGGGTTCTGTTTTCAACATTACTTTTTCTTCGCACTCATCCCTCTAGATGTGAGCAAAACTCTTCTTCTTGATCTTCTGTCTAGCTGCTGACCTTTCCATTTCACTCATAAGAACGGCTGTACCGGGTCAGACCAAAGGTCCATCTAGCCCAGTATCCTGTCTACCAACAGTGGTCAATGCCAGGTGCCACAGAGGGAGTGAACCTAACAGGCAATGATCAAGTGATCTCTCTCCTGCCATCCATCTCCATCCTCTGATGATCAGAGGCTAAGGACACCATTCTTTACCCATCCTGGCTAATAGCCATTTATGGACTTAACCGCCATGAATTTATCCAGTTCTCTTTTAAACACTGTTATAGTCCTAGCCTTCACAACCTCCTCAGGTAAGGAGTTCCACAAGTTGACTGTGCGTTGCGTGAAGAAGAACTTCCTTTTATTTGTTTTAAACCTGCTACCTATTAATTTCATTTGGTGACCCCTAGTTCTTGTATTGTATTATGGGAGTAAGTAAATAACTTTTCCTTATCCACTATTCTCCACATCAACTCATGATTTATATATTACCTCTATCATATCATCCCCTTAGTCTCCTCTTTTCCAGATGAGAGTCGCTAGCCTGTTTAATCTTTCCTTGTTAGGGGACCGTTCCAAACCCCTAATCATTTTAGTTGCCCTTTTCTTGAACTTTTCTAGTGGCTTAGATTACACTGGTCTACAATTTATTGAGAGTTGTCTGCTTCAGAGATAAAATGTGGTATTTATTATGTATTTTGTGTGCTGAATTCAAATATGACAATTAAAACAACTGATTTGGCTCCTGTTCTAACATATTCAGGTTATTTACATTTTATGCTCTATGTATATTGGTAGAATAGTAGAGTTTTAATCATAAATTGTAAAAACCCAGGTCTTTTCATGTTTATGGTTGCTTTATATGGATAATATTTCACCTGTCCTGTTTATGTAACACTTTAAAATACAGCAAAAGGGTTATATGAATAAAATTTATTATGAAATTCAAAAGGCAAAAAGCTGATTATAGTACATAGTTTAAGTTCCTATTCAGTGTCTAACTTGGCGCTTCTCGGGCTTGTTCATTGGTATTCATTAGATACGCGATACTATCGGTGCTTAGTTCATCGATTCCGTACATGCAGACTAAAGGATCTTCAAGTCATGCCAATGGGCTGCGCATGTGCGACCATTGAGAAGCGAATTTCTCCCTAGGTTAGCACTCATGTCCTGGTGAAAATCGCTCACTGTGCTCGTCGCTCACTGCTCGGCAGTTCGGTGGAAAAAATCTAGATGAGAGTGCAAAAAATGTATCTTAGTACATGTTGCAACCAAGGCTTTTGTATGCCTTGAGGAGGCTTTCCAGCAACAACCTGTATTGTCTGCCTTGTTGTTTTCTGAGAAATTTATTGCCACTAACTGGAAGGCTCTTCCATGCCGTCTTTTCTTTGCCCACACAGTGCATGGTCAAATGCATCATTCTTGAGAAGTTCACGAAATCTGAGGACCAACAAAGACAACCTTCCTTTATCTTAGCTTCACTTAACCTTGGAAATTTCCGCGGAGGTATTTGAAAGGCTGGCTTGTGTTTGTCAATGGCGCTTGGACACGTTCTTCATCAGACCGCAGCTTGATGCTGTAAGGTAGGTAACAAATCTCCTTGATTCAACAAGTGGTGGATGCTGAACACTTTTCCTCCCAGGCTTCCAATGACTGTCGGATGTGGCCAATCTTTCTGATGTAAGCTGTGGAATCTCTTGCACGACTATCCATCTCGCAGAGAAAACAAGCAGTACTTTGTGTATCCAGTCCTGCAACCAAGCAAGAGAGCAGCAACCTTCAAATGCCACAGAGCTGCAGTGATGAGTCATAGTATACGCACCTTCAAAGTTGTTTCATGTTGTCATAGCGTTTCCTTCATATGGACTGCAATGACCATGGTATTGATGGCAAACATTGCCATTGTGCAGCAAAACAGCTTTAAGACTTGTCTTCGATGTAATCAATGAACAGTCTCCACTCATCTGTGATTGAACGATGTTGAGGGCTTGCATCAGCCCCATCAATGTTGTTGCAGCTACAGATCATCCCTCTTCCATGAAGAAGAATGGGACAAGATCCTTTTGACGGTCACGGAACATGGAAGGCCCTAACATCAACAGTGCCAGGAGATTTCCACTGTGTTAGTCTGGAGCCCAACAGCTAGACTACAGCCATTCAACACATTAAGCATCATTTTCGTTCCAGTGACCCAGAATTAGTAAAGTTTGACTACATTTTATCTTCCAGAAGCATTTGGCTGCTAGAGCAGTGTTATCTTTTTTGAGGTGAGGAGACCAACATCTGTACACAGTATTCAAGATGTGGGCATACCATGGATTATGTAAGGGCAAAATATATTCTCAGTTCTTATTCTGTATCCCTTTTAATGATCCTATATCCTGTTTGCTTTTTTGGACGGCCTCTGCACACTGCGTGGACATCTTCAGGAAACTACACGATGATGCCACATCTTTTTTCCTGACTCATTTGTAGCCTAATTAGCCCACCATATAGTTGTATGTATAGTTGAGGTATTTTTCAATGTGCATACTTTACATTTATCCACATGAAATTTGATTTGCCATTTTTGTATGGCCCAATCACTTAGTTTTGTGCAGATCTTTTTTGAAGTTCTTCAAATCTGCTTTGTCTTATCTCTCTTGAGTAGTTGAGTATTCATCTGCAAACTTGCACCTCACTGTTTACCCCTTTTTCCAGGATCATTACGAATAAATTGTAATAGGATTGGTCCTAGGAGTGACCCTGTGGGAACACACTAAGTAACCCTCTCCCATTTCTGAGAATTTACCCATTAATTCCTCCTTTGTTCCCTGTCTTTTAACAGTTCTCAGTCCTATGAAAGGACCTTCCCTTTTGTCCATGACAGCTTAATTTATGTAAGAGCCTTTGGTGAGAGACCTTGTTCCAAAGGCTTCTGGAAATCGAAGTACACTGTGTCCGACTTTGATCGCCCCTTGTCCACATGTTTTGTTGACACCTTCGAAAGAACTCTGATTAGTAACGACACGATTTCCCTTTACAGAAACCTGTTGACATATTGCTCTCAAAGTTTGTTTTTCTAATGTGTTGAACCATTTAATCTATCTATTGTTTCCACTAATTTGCCCAAGTTACCGACGTTTAAGACTTACTGGTCCTGTACTTGCCGGGGATCACCTCTAGAGCCCTTTTTAAATATTGGCGTTACATTAGCTAACTTCCAGTCATTGGGTACTGGAAGCCGATTTAAAGGGACAGGTTACAAACCTTAGTTAATGTTCGCAACTTCACATTGGTTCTTTCAAGAACCTTGGGTGAAATGCCATCTGGTCCTGGTGACTTGTTAATGATTGAGTTTATCAATTAACTCCAAAACCCTCTTTAGTGACACTTTCAATCTGTGACGGTTCCTCAGATGTCACCCTACAAAAGCCAGCCTCAGGTTTGGGGAATCTCCCTAACCATCCTCAGCCATGAAGACGAAGCAAAGAATCCATTTAGTTTCTCCGCAATGACTTTATCATCTTTAAGCGCTCTTTTGTATTTCGATCGTCAAGGAGACCCACTGGTTGTTTAGAGCAGGCTTTCCCGCTCTGATATACTTAAACAAAACATTTTATTATCCTTTGGAGTTTTTGGCTAGCCAAAACTCCTTTTTGGCTTTTCTTATTACACTCTTGCACTTAAGTTGGCAGTGTTTATGCTCCTTTCCATTTGCCTGCACTAGGCCCACGTCTACACTACGGGATAATATCGAATTAGCTAAAATCGTTTTAATAAAACTGATATTATAAATTCGATTTCACGTGCCAGACTTAGGCACAGTATTCGGTGTTGTACGCCAGGTCCGAGGCTAACCGGTTGATTTCTGAAGCGTTAATTGTGGGTATGCATCTTCCGCGTAGCTTATCACCATAGTTCCCGGGCAGTCTTCTCCCGCACCTTGCAATTCTGGATTTGAATCATTATTTGTCGCGGGGTCTTCTGGTAAATGTCGTCAGTCCTTCCTTCCTCCGGGAAAACATCAGCTGACAATACCTTCGCGCCGTTTTTCCCTGAGATGCCCTGGCAGACGCTAGCACGGCAACCATGGAGCCCCATTCAGCGTTTTTTTTTCCGGCACTGTATGTGTGCTGGATGCGGGACAGAGAGGCGGATGACTCCAGCGCTTACACAGCGCATTCACTTGCTTTTTGCATGATAGCAGAGATGGTTACCAGTCGTCTTGTACCGTCTACTGCCGGAGTAAACTGGCATTGGAAATGACGGTTACTCTCCCCTCTGTACTGTCCAGCGCTACCCATGAGTGCCCTGGCTGAAATCGGCGGCGGCGCAACGCAAAAGCAAAATTGGGATTGACTCCCCAAGTCAATCCTCCCTTGGTGTTTCTAAAAATAGTCAAGTCCTGCTAGAATAAGGGGCAAAGTGTATTTAGAGGACCAGTGTATCAAGAGCACAGCTGCTCCGTTGTCCACCTGGTATTCACAGGGGTGCCCTGCAAACAACTCCACCGTTGCTTCCCCTTCTCCCCAACCCTTCCTGGCGCTACCGTGACAGTGGTCCTGCCCATTTGTCATGAAAGTATAAAGATGCAGGAATAAGAAACAACTGTTAGTGAGGATAAAATGAGGGGGAGGCAGCCTCGCGCTGCGTATGATTAGTCCAGGCAGGAACATTAAGCACGTGTGGGGGAGAGGAGCAACCAGCATGCTTGCTGCTATGACATCTTAGGCAGTAACAGAATCCTTTTCTTTACAGCAGGAAAGGAGGGGGCGAAGCCCCCAGTTCTATGATGAACTAGTTATAGCCGTTCTGTCCCTATCTACTGGAGTTAACCAGGAATGTTACCCTAGTTCGAATATGTTGATATTCATGAGGACGGTTACAGTCTACTGCACGTCTAGCCACCGGAGTGAGAAGGGAGAGGAGCGGATTCGCTCTTCACTGCCTGCAGCATCGCGTCTACCAGCAGCATCAGCTACATAGGGTGACATTGAAAAAGTCAAGAAAATTGTCTGTCTTCCCTTTTCTTCACGGGGGGTGGGCGGGGAGGAAAGAACTGGAGGTAGCTATTCACTGAACCACGCCAGGCACTGTGTCTTGAACCTACAGACATTGGTGGGAGCTCAGCCAAGAATGCAAATACTTTTCAGAGACTGCTGTGACTGCTGGGATAGCTGGAGTCCTCAGTACCCCTCCCTCTCCTCCATGGAGCGCATTTGAGTCTGGCTTCCGTATGCTTGCACGCGCGCTTGTGTATCTGGAGATTTTTTTTCAAACGCTTTGGCATTTCGGTGTTCTGTAACGGAGCTCCTGAATAGAACAGATTAGTCTCTCCCATGCAGC
>NC_133773.1:82130577-82140276 GCF_003597395.2 Chelonoidis abingdonii
CCACAAGCCCCTCCATGCGGACCCAGAGGTGCAGCAGATGGCCTGGCAGAGCCTCAGCGACCCCCAGCACCTCAGGCCATAGGTTGGCGGAGAACAGGATCACCACTCCCGCCACGCAAACCAAGAAGTGGCTAAAGTAGACTCTGTCCCCCCACTCCAGCTGCCAGCTAGCTTCAGCGGCCGAATCCGTATGGGGCTCCTGTAGGAAAACCACAGAGTACCACCGCCCCCCTGAAGGAAGAAGAGCACCTGGCTCCTGCGGAGACCCATCCTACAGCCCCGGGTGTTTAATGTGGAAAAGATGATCGGTGCCATGAGGAGGGCTGTGGGGGATCCTCGCCGGCAGACACGCCCACGGCCTCTGTCGGGCTGCGCAGCAATCTGTGACCTACCCCGTAGGTGAGTCAACAGTCACTGAAGAGGCGGACCCGCCGGTAGGCCGCGGTGGCCTGCTTCCCGGTCCTCTTACCCTGCCCCATGAGGGCCCTCGCGGCCCGGAGGATCTAATGGAAATCCCCGCACTGCTGGAGCGCAAGCTGGACTTTGTTACGGGAGCCATGGACGTCCTTGAGGAACTCCCACAGCTCCTCCCTCAGGACATGGGGTGGGGCGGGGTCACTGATCTACGACATTCCCCTAGTGGGGCTCCCGTCACAGCCCCGTGGCCCACCGAGGCGGGCAGGCAGGGGGAAGACCCCCCACGTGGCGTCTGATGGGCTGATGCTACGCGACCTGCCCCGCTCCCCGGTTCAACACGGGGCGGCGGAAGGAAAACAGAAGCCCCTGATGGGTTGGGACAGGGAAAAACTACTGAGGCTGCTCCCTGGGGAGCATTCCCAGGGGCGGCACTGGCATCAGAGGAGGTGGAAGGGACAAGGACGGGGCTGGCATCAGGGATAGGACAGGGACAGGAGTAGGGGCAGGGCAAGGATCAGGAAGAGAATCGAGGAGGGAGGCAGAAGCAGGATCCTGAACCTCAATAGTTGAGCCACTTGAAGGTGTCCGCTCCTGGTCAGGCTCAGGGATCTGGAGAGTGGGAAGGGGACCCTCAACGATGCCGGGCTCAGCCACCATGGCTGGTGCGAAAGCCACGGCAGCCGAAGACGGAAGGCTGTCAATGGGATCTCCGCCTGGGAAGGAGGTCGGGTGCCCCACACCCAAGAGGGACACCCCCTGGGAACCAGGTCCCAGCAGCGGAGCACCGGTCATTGCCCCAATGGGCTCGGCGGCCGTCAGCGGGGTGCCACCGGCAGCCAGGCTGATGGAAGATCCCAGGGGACCCTCAGAGGTGGGAGCAGAAGCAGCGGTTAGGGGAAGGGAACTCGGGGACTGGGGCCGTGTTGAGGTCGCCCAGATCGAGGCCCGCTAGCAGAGGGTCGTCCTCCCCCTGCGTGACCGGGGTCAGACCCAGGGCCTCGATCTCTTCGTAAGTGGAAGGGAGATCACTGTCCGCCACCCCAGGGCCCTCCCCACCAGCACCCGAAGCAACGCCCACCTCGGCGCTCGCAGAGGCTTCGAGTGGGAAGGGGGCAAGAGGGGCTCCCTCGGGGGCTTCCAAGGGAAGGGACCCCGGAGGAGGGGCGGTGTTACCTTCCAGTGCTGCCACGGTGTCCCCAGCCAGCACCACAGAATGGGAGTCGTCAGGGGGCAAAGCGGAAGGCTCATCGTCAGTGCCCCCTTCCTGCTTTTCCGGGGGGTCTACGAATCCGAAGGATGTAACGGAGCCCGAGCCTTCCACTTGCCCCGCTTCTCCTGCATGTGACGTTATTGATATAAACTGGGACCATATAGAACATAGGATGCAACCAAGGTTCTGTAGTGGCACCAAATTCTATGTAAAGGGGGTCATATAAGGTGTCTAAGACCAGGTTACGGGTTACTGGTTAGGATTATGCTGTCTGTATGTCTGTATCATTTTTGTAGTTGAAGTTATGAATATTGGCTCTTGTGTGCTGTCGTATTTAAATTGGTGCTGCAGTTGGGAAGCACCCCAGAAACAACTGGTGTCAGCTCCGCTTAGCTGCTTTGATGCCATGTAAGGATCCACATTAGCAAACCAATGACCCATTGAGGAGGTAGGCAGATACACCTGGTGACTCACAGGGTGTGCAGCGACCTGGCAACATGTGACATGCAGACTCCATTTTGCTGTAACTTTCCAGTAAAAACAAAGAAGTGTCCTTAACCGTTGGAAAAACCTTATATAAGGCGGAGGCCCTCATCTCCATTTGGTCTCAATCCTGCTTCTTACCTCTGGAGGGACTGTGCTACCAATAAGCCTGAAGCTCTTGACAAGGGACTGATGACCACATGCCCAGCCGGGGATGTTCTCCAGAGACTCGATCGAACCTGCAGTTTACTCCATCACTGCTGACAGTCTGAACTAAGAACTTGCCGTCACTATATGGAATTGATATTCATTTAACCAATTCTACTCTCATCCTATCTTTTCCTTTGATGAATAAACCTTTACGATTTCGATTCTAAAGACTTGGCACCAGAGTAATTGTGTAAGATTGATGTGTATAGACCTGGCGGGGCTTGGTCTTTGGGATCGAGAGAACCTTTTTCTTTTACTGGGGTGTTGGTTTTCATATAACCATCATCCCAGGAACGGGTAGCACTGGTGTGTACTGGGAGACGGAGTGTCTAAGGTTGCTTGTGTGATCTTGCGGTTAGCCAGAGGGGTGACACCGAAGTCTTTGTCTGGCTGGTTTGGTTTGCTTGCTTAGAGGTTGGAAAAACCCAAGCCTGGGGCTGTGACCTGCCTGTTGAGCAATTGGTCCTGATGTTGGCATCTCAGCTTGGGTCCCCGACCAGAACGCACTATCGTCACAACTGCACTCAGGACCAGCCCTCCATGGCATCATCCGGGGTGGCTAATGGAGTTGGGTCTGGGGTCAAAGTTGAGGGCTCAGGGATTCGGACAGCACAATGATGGGTACCATGAATGAAAGCAGAGGATCTCCCTGGGTGAGCCCTTTCTCCCACGCCTCGGCGTATCTATCCGCTGCCCCTCCTCCACTAGTGGTCGATGAGAAGGAGGAGGGGAGCTTCGGGTGCATGCAGCCAGTGGCATCGGCAAATGACAGGGCTGGGCGCTTTGCAGGGGCTGGGGTCCCTGGACGCTTCCTCCATGTCGGGCCAAGGGGCAGTCCTTCCAGACGTGCCCCTCGCTGGCAGAGGTACATCAGGGCTCCCCCATCGAAAGACGCGCCCGTACGGCTCCCTGGCAGGGAACTGAGAAAGGAACCCCTTGAGCACCTCTCTGCCATGCTCTGCCGGCGGCAAGTTTGAAACTGCACTTGCCGGCGAAACGAATGAGTACGTGATGGAGGGCGGGGTCCTTGCAGCCAATGGGAGAGGGCTGATGACGGAGATGGGGTGCCCCAGGCAAAAGGGCGGGCAAGCAGGGCGGCATTGGGCAGGAAGGGAGGGACAAGAGGGTCAGGATCAAGCAGACCCCCGGGTCTTCCAACTGGCTCACCAGGGGGACCGAACACGCCCCCACCACAGGCCCCGTCTCTACCGCCTCCTGTGCGATGGCGTGATGCCAAGGAAGAAGACCAACCCTCATACATTTGGAGGCCGCCACATGGCCGTGGGCCCACCTCCTCTGCCAATGCCGCGCCGTAGGTCTCCATGTGGGCGAGGCGGGCACCAGGAGGCAACGGACGCCGTGCTTCCTGTCAAGGTGCAAAAGTGGCCCCGGCCCGCTGTAGATGGTGGCGGAAGCGGTGGTTCGAGGAAGCAGCGGCAGGCGGGGGGGTCGCTGCCACCAGGGGCGTATGCCTTGGGGCCGGGGGAGGGCACCACAGCGCAGGTGGAGGGACATAGCGGGGAAAGGATGCACAGCCAGTAGCAGGGGCCGCAGCAGCAGGGACAGTCCTCCGCCAGGAGGGCCGGCCTTTTTAGCGGGGCCCTACCATTCTTCCCCTCTGAACCTTTCTACTGCTGGGGGGCTCCTCCCGCATCAGAAGGGGCCGAGGACATGGCAGCATCGGAGGTGTCCCTAGTACTGCGCCACTGCCGGTGCCTCAGGGGGCGGTGGCAAGGTGGATTGCAGCAGCGGTCGAGTAGAGGCCTGGGGACGGGACATGGGGGCAGGTGGAGGAGGGACGGGGGACGCATTCGCGAGGGTCTCCCCACCGTGTCCCCGCCATAATGAAGAGTGGGGAGGGGGACAAACAGCAGGGGGGGAAGGGAGAGGAGGCGAGCCAACCCTCCCGCTAGGCTGCACGGCAGGGGAGGAAGGGTGCCAGAAAAGGGAAGCTAAAGGGGTGTGGGGAGCAACCAACGACCTAGGGGGTGGGAGGGTGTCCGGGCTCCGACGCAGAGGGAGTTCCGGCTCCTAACTGCACTAGGGATCGGAGGATATACGGCATGGGGGGGGCACAGTGAATAAGGGCAAACTCAAAGTGCATGGGAGGGGAGGCATGGCGCAAGGGAAGGGATCCAATCATGGCTGGGGGAGTACAAGGGTGGGGGAGGAACAAACGTTGAACTGGGAAGGGATTGGAGAGACCCTGGGCTAGCTGCAAGGGTTGGGGCAGGCAAACTACCAGGCTGCAGAGAGGCCACGGGCGGGGCAGAAACGTGGCAAAGGCGACGGGGTCAGCCCCCAAAGACGGGGGGGGCGGGATGTGCCACCATGAGCAGTGTACAAAAAGTCAATTGTAGCTGCTGCTGCCGCAGTCCCAAATGATAGCAATGGCGTGGTGAGCAGCTCAGTCCCAGAGCAGGAGGTCGAGGTAAAATAGAAAACAGCCAGCAGGGGTAGTGGAGGCAACAATGTGGTGGCGGCGAGGGGACACGGATGGACTGGGGCAGGCTCCACGCTCATCCCCAGTGTCCACACAAACAGTCCAGACCCCTACCACAAGAGCACAGTCGAAAAATACTCAGTCCTGAGTGCCCCCTCACTGGTGGTCTTCAGAGTCTCTACGTGGCCTGCAGCAGCAGTCGGTCCTCTCCTCCTCCTCGGGGCTCCAGCAGCTCCCCAGTTAGCAAACACAGCAGCTCCAGGTGGTGGTCTGGGGCCAGGCAGGAGGGACCCTGCTCAGAAGATGGCAGTGGTGGTGGCATCCTCAGTAACAAGGCTGGAGCTGGGGTCCTCCTCTCCTTTCCTCGAGAGCAGCCCAGCAGCCCCCCCTCCCCACCCGGGGCCTGTAGGTGGAGTAACAGCTGCAACCAGGGGGGGAACAGGGCAGGGATCTACTACCGCACCACGAGCAAGAGAGCAGAGAAAGGGGTGGGTGGCTGGTTGTCTAAGCCAGCAGGAGCAGCTGGAGTAGCAGCAGCAGCAGCGCAGGGCCCAGTGCCCAGCAGGAACGCAGCAGCAGCAGAAGTCCAGCAGCCCTCTCCATCCTTCCCCTCTACTGCAGAGGAGTTGAAGGGAGATATACACTACTGGCCACTGAAGAATCAAGGTGTCTGTTTCCCTGAGTGAAACAGAGAGGGGCTGCACTAAGTAATCAGGAACTTGCTAGAACGCAATTAGGCAGCAGGCTG
Organism: Chelonoidis abingdonii; assembly: GCF_003597395.2. Lineage (NCBI taxonomy): Eukaryota > Metazoa > Chordata > Testudines > Testudinidae > Chelonoidis > Chelonoidis abingdonii. The sequence continues at coordinate 82,136,089 of NC_133773.1, forward strand.
ATAGATCACCTGCAGCCAATCAAGCAAGGCTATCAAGGGCACCTGGGTTTTAAAAAGGAGCCACCCAAGTCAGGCAAAGAAGGAGGCATGTGTGAGGAGCTAGAGTGCACTGCTGGAGGAATTGGGAGGACAAGCGTTATCAGATTCACCAGGAGGAAGGTCCTGTGGTGAGATAAAGAAGGTGTTTTGGAGAGGGCCAATAGGGAAGGTAGCCTAGGGAGTTGTGCTGTCATGCAGCTGTTTACAGGAGGCACGTATAGACAGCTGCGATCCACAGGGCCCTGGCGGAACCCGGAGTAGAGGGTGGGCGCTGGGTTTCCCCCCACACCTCCCATCTCCTGATCAGACAAGGAGGAGCTGACCCAGACTGGTGGTCCACAAGAAGGGAAGATCACTGAAGTGAGCAAATCTGCCAATAAGCGCAAGACCCACCAAGGTAGGGGAGGAACTTTGTTGTCACACCCACCTATATAGTCCAATCATGCGAGCCCACTACTTCTTTAACTGCTGGCAAGAATACTAGTGGCGACATATCAAAGCTTTGGCTAAAGTCAAGATCTATCACAATCCACTGCTTTCCCCATATCCGTAGGCGCCAGTTATCTTCCATCATAAGAAGGCAATCAGGTTGGTCGAACGCATGACTTGCCCTTTGTGAACCATGCTGACTGTTTCGATCACACTCCTCTCCGCAAGTGCTTCAGTAACAGGATTCCCTTGAGGACCCTGCTCCATGATTTTGGCTGGGGACTGAATGAGACGGACCGGTCTCTAGTTTCCTCCAGGTTTCTTTCTCTCCCCATTTGAAAGATGGGCACTACACTTTGCCTTTTTCCAATCGTCTGGACCTCCCCATCGCCATGAGTTTTCAAAGACAGCGGACAATGGCTCTGCAATCAACACCAGCCAACTCCCTCCATCACCACCTCAGCATGCATTTTGATCCAGCCCCATGGATTGTGCATTCCAGTTTTTGTAAAATAGTCTTGACCTTGTTCTGTCTCCACAGAGGGCTGCTCCTCTCTTCCCATACTGTGCTGCCCAGTGCGCAGTCGGGGCTGACTTGTTTGTGAAGACAGCAGGCAAAAAAATCATTGAGCAACATTAGCCTTTTTCCCACATCTTCTTGTCACCAGGTTGCCTCCCAATTCAGTAAGGGGCCCCCCCTTTCCTTGATTTTCTTCCTGCTAACAACTGTAGAAACCCTTCTTGTTACCCTTCACAGCCTTCTAGCTGCAATACTCCCGCAGTCGTGCTTGCATTCCTGATTTGACACCCTGCATGCTGAGGCAAATTTTTATACTCCTCCTAATCATCTGTCCAAGTTCCACTTCTGTAAGCTTCTTTTTTGGTTTAAGCTCACCAACCATTTCACTGTTCCGACCAAAGCGGTTGCCTGCCATACTTTGCTATTCTTTCTGCACATCGGTAGGGTTTGTTCCTGCACCCCAATCAGGCTCCTTTAAAATACAGCGCAGCTCTCCTGGACTCCTTTCCCTCTCATGTTTATTTTCCCAGGGGTCTGCCCATCAGTTCCCTGTGGAAGTCCTGTCTCCCTTTTCTGAACGTCCAGGGTACTATTTCGCTGCTCTCCTTTCTTCTGTGGTCAGGATCTGAACTCGAACCATCTCGGGGTCCACTGCTGTCAGGTTGCCACCCACTTCTACTCCTACCATTCTTGCTACGCCACGCTTCTGTGACATGCCTGGTTTTGGGGTCTGCGGCAAACGTCAGGCCTCTCGCCTCTTGGCCTTGGAGCTTGTTGGGTCCAGAACCCTGTCTCCTGAAGACTATTGCTCACTGCTGAAAAGTACAATATGAAAGTATGTTATAAGGCATCTTTGGTACTTTTTCATACTTAAAAGATTGAAAACCTTTTACCCGGTACTCCTCTCTCAAGAGACCTTCGGATCAGCACAAAGGGGTTAGTGTGGAAGGGCGGTTGCCGCCCACATCCCCTGACTGGCCCCACCCTAGCGCTGCGAGCTGGGCGTAGGCCAAAGGACCAGGGTCCTGGCCCAGTGATGAGGGGAAGCAGCAGACTGTGTGTTCCCCTCAGACGTCTGAACTGCTCTCCAGAGGCGAGGTTATACAGAACAGGTGAGCACGCGTGCCCCAGCCCACAGAGGAACAAGAGCACTCTGACCCCGGAGTTCCATCTCCAAGGAGGAAGCTGCTTGCACACCACCGATTGACCTCTGCTGATTGCTCTGGCGGTTTACCTTTACTTCGCTAGCTCTCTCACGCTGAGACTCACAGGAGCTGAGCTGAGAGGCAGAAGGTTGTTGGGGCTGAGCTCATGCCTGGGACCCATCTGAACATGGCCCTGCAGGTGTCGGCTCTTGGGCGCCTTCTCCCCTGGCTCTTCCGCCTTCTGCTAGTCTCCGAGGGAGCGGCACCTAGGCGAGTCAGCCCCACCAAGACATAGCCAGAGGTAGGCGACCGCACTCTTGGTGCAATGCGTCGCTCGCTCTACCTGCTGACTGCAGGTGGCTGCTGGACTTTTGCTTCTGTAAGATCACTGGCTGCACTGCCCCCGAGGGGCATGCCCTCACGTACGCATCCCTGCAGAGCCCTGCGGGCTCAGCACCAAGCGCGCTTCAAGAGCCGGCGTGAAAAGGCGAGCTGGGGCTGAAGGCCAGGGGGTCAGGAAACCGTGTGTCTCTCCCGCTTCTCCCACCCCCTTCCACTGGGGGGGCTCCCCGCCGCACAGGGATGGGCGGGGTCTGCCACGCTTGTATGGTTTGCTCTCTGGAGAAAAAGGCCAGCTCCCGCGATGGTCCCACCCCTGGGCGGCAAGACAGGTCAACGCTCCTGTTTCTCGGACTGAGGAGAAGAAGCCCTGGGGAAGTGGCCTTCCACAGCTACATCTATGTTGATTGGAGTAGGAGTGGGGCGGATTTGACCTGGGAAATTTGCAATGGGGAGTTTACACTGGGGAGGGGGACTTCCCTTGAGAAGCCAGATTGGGTTTGGGAGAAGTGACGCTTCCTGCCCTAGGAGACTGATACAAAGGAGAAGGAGGAGCTGGGGGAATGGGGAGAGAGCTACTGAGAGGTTTTGTTTTCAGTCTTTGGGCTGGCGGGGCACGCAGGGAACCCGAGCTTGGGGTCTAACTCCTGAACCCCTGAAGGAACTTGACTGAGGGGTCCCTGGTTGTACCTACACACTCTGCTGGGAGCTGTGTTCTATCTAACCTAAACCTTTGGTTTTAACTGCCTGGCTGAGAGTCACAGTGAATCGCAGAAGCGAGGGGTGGCAAGGGCCCTGACATCCTCCACACAGCGTCGCTGCTGTGACACCCTGAAAACACAATAACCAGTTCCCCGGAACAGGTGTGAGTCCCACACTTGGGGTGGGGGGAACCTGTGGTGTTGCTGTTTCTCTGTGCTGGAACTACCCTGGTACCCAGAGCAGGAGTCGCAGCAGCCACCCTGGCGCTGCCTGCTCCCTCTGAGCCATGCTGTCATGCATCCCTTTCCTAGTAATCTGAACTTATGAGTTCCAAAAATGAGGTAGTAGCATGAATGTCCTCCCTAAGCTTTAATTACCAGATAGATCTGATGTTGCTGCCACCAAATCAGATCTCGAGTGTCTGCTAAACTTGTCTCTATCGACCCAAAACCTTCCCTGGGAGACTCTCCCCACCAAACCCAAACCCTGGATCTTAAAACCGGAGTAACCTCTTTCCCTCCTAGTGCCTCAGCTCCTAGGACTCCCTTCCTTGGGTTAAACCTCCTGTCACGGAGTTCAGGGAAGTCCGGCCGCTGCACGCCCTCTCTCCTGGACACCTCCACAGTGACTTTTAGCCAGCCAGTAAAACAGAAGGTTTATTGGACAACAGAAATTCAGGTTAACAGCAGACTGTGCAGGCACAGTCCAGACTCATCGTCCAGTCCTCTGGGGGGTTCAGGGTGGCTTTGGATCCCCAGCTAGGATACCCTGAATTCGCCCACTGCGACAGGCGCCTAATCCACCAAACTGTGCTGCTTTCCACCCCCTGTACCCCCTCCGCCCCCGATAGGACCCTGCTCATCTTTTCGCCGGCCCACGACAGAATCCTTTTTTGGGTGGGTTTTTTTCCTTTGTGATTGCCCTACCTATTCTACCCTTCTCTCTTGTGTATTTGTTGTTTCCCCTCTCTCATTCCGTCCTCTCTCTCCACCAACCAAGTGCTCACTAGCCTCA
>NC_133773.1:82148694-82163952 GCF_003597395.2 Chelonoidis abingdonii
ACATGTACTATGACCACCGGCTCCTCCCCAGCACTACACATAAGTCTGTCTAGATGCCTCGAGAGATCCGCAACCTTCGTACCAGGCAGGCAAGTCTCCATACGGTTCGCCCGGTCATCACAAACCCAGCTATCTGTGTTTCTAATGATCGAATTTCCCATTACTAATAACTGCCTTTTCCTAGAAACTGGAGTTCCTTCCCCCGGGGAGGTAACCTGAGTGCGAGAGGCACCATCTGGAAGGAGTGTCCCAACTATGGGAAGGTTTCCCTCTGCTTCCCTGGGCCTTTCTTCCTCCTCAGGAACGCAGGGGCTGTCTGACGGAGGTGGGACAATTCTACAGTATCCCGGAAAGTCTCATCAACATACTTCTCTGTCTCTCTTAGCTCCACCAGTTCCGCCACCCTGACCTCCAAAGTCCGTACATAGTCTCTGAGGGCCAGGAGCTCCTTGCACCGACTGCACACATATGCCACTGACCCACAGAGCAGGTAATCATACATGCTACACTCAATGCAATAAACTGGATAGCCCCCACTCTGTTGCTGGGCTTCTGCCTGGATTGTCTCCTAGTTAAAGAAGGGGTGGTTTAAGGAAAGAGGTTTTGAATGTAGTTTGGTTTATAGGTTTTAAGGGGACTAAAGAGGCACAGATAGGACCGACCAGGGCCCCCACTCCCATTCCAAACTCCCTTGCGAAACTCCCTGTTAGCAGTCCTTGGTCGCAAAGCTCCCTGATTGCTTGTGCATGGCTTTATAAAGCCCTGGCCTGAGTGACTGCCCCTCTCACTGATTAAGGCTCAGCCAATTTCCAACTGCCAGCCACAGCACACGGTCCTTCAAACAACCAGCCAAACAGACTGACAAACGCAAGCTCAGCACACAGCAAGTAACCCCCAAACACAAACAAACACACACTACAGACAGTCACTTACCCCACAGATGCTGTATTTGCTCCTCCTTCACCTGGAGAACTCCCTTGGGAAACTCCTTGTTAGCAGCCCCTGGTCACTCAACCCACTCTCACCAGTTTTTTTTTAAATGACCTTTTTTATGGGCATATCTCAGGACCTGTACTACTTTGTCCTTCTCCTTGGCCTCCCCTGCTTTTAACACTTCCTCCTCCTCCTGGTTGTTCTTCTGTCTCTCTAGCTGTTTCTTCAGCTGCTGCTTTGGCAAGTTCTTGCCATTCTCCTTTCTTGCCAGCCATGAAGATTCCATTTGGCACTCTTATCACCGGTCCCTCTTCTTTCTCTGCACCACATTACTGCTAACATGGTTTCAGCTACCGTTTCTATACTGACTGCTCACAAGTCTACCTCTTCACGCCTGACTTGTTTCCCTCCATGTTGTTCTCCACTGCAGCCTGTCTTGTGATACTTATTCCTAGATGACTCACAGACAACTTAAACCTCACAAACCAGAAGTGAAATCTTCTGTTTCCTTTTAAAACCCTCTTGACTTGCCCTAGTCACTCTCATTGTTGATAACACTATCCTTTCTGTTACTCAGGCCTTTCTGGGGTTCCTCTTCGGTTCCTCTCTCTCCTTCACCCCACATGTCCATTGAAACCTGCTGCTGCATCCTTCACAAACCTAAGTATCCAACCTGCTTCATCTTGTACAGGCTGTAATCCCCTTTCTTCACTACTGCAACTTCTTCCTCCCCACTGATTTATCTGAGGCATACAGAGTCCTCTACTAGATCTTAGCAGCTGAGGTTTGTATGATCATCTTCCTTGCCTGGGGATTTGCATGTCACAGGTCAGGGCAACTGCACCTATATATTCCCCCTCTATAGTCCAGCAGGGGCACCCACCCTCAGGCTTCTGACTCCCCTGGACATCATCTCTGTTTTTCACACCCACGAGCAACAAAAGTTTTGGTGACATAAGTGCGAGTGTAGACATGGCCTGATTGTCACTCCCTCTCCTCAAATATAAACTGCTTGTCCTGCCCTTCAGGGTCCTGCATAACTCCAATCCCATTTGCTTATCCAGTTGTGTCTCGACGTTGCCTCCCCGTCTGCTCAGTGATACCAGCCTCAGTGCTGCTTCTGTCCATCTCTCCCACAATCTTCTCGGTGCCATCCCCTGTGCATGGAACATCCTTCCTGAGCTGGCACACAAGGTCATTATCATCTACACATTCAAATACCTTCATTTACATGCTTTCTCTGAATACCCATGTAATCTTTATAGTGGGAACCTCTGTGTGCCCTTCCACACTCCAACCTTGTTGTTTCATTGCTCTCTTAGTTCTGTCATTGTCTGTCTAAAATTGGAAAGAAAGCTATTGAGATTAAGGGCAGTGTTGTGTTGTAAGGTGCCTAGCATCCTGCTTGGGCATTGTGAAATTTTATTATTGCCTCCTATGACTCAGTTACAGTCTCTGCCAGTGCATTTTAAATTCTTACAGCACCATGCACAGAAAAAAAAAACTGCAGTTTGGAAACAGAATCACAGGACCACCTGTGTTCGTGTATCGAGGTCATAGCAAGAAAGTCGACATTGCTAGAAAAACATCATCCTTATATCCACTTACCGTACATGAACATACATCAAATATTGACAGTGTCACTGTGACTCAGTTGACTTCAGACTAACCTATAAATGATAATATTTATATTCAAGCCCTGTAACAGGATTTGGGCTGCTACCCAATGCTTGTCTTCATTGCTGGACTAATAGTTACCAGGATAAAAGCCGGTATGCTACCATCCATGGGCCAGCCACAGGAGGGTGACACAGTCGCATGCATATTTTATTTATCACATTGCACTGCCCTGTGGATACCTGCAATGTTATGGTCTCTGCAGTGATTTTGAGTCTTCTGAAACCTTTGGCGTGCAATATGTGCACTTCCCAATGAAATCTAAAAATCAGGTGCCAGACCAAAAATATCAATAGATTTAACTTTGTTGGAATTGGAGATACCAGAAGAAGACTCCCACCACCCAGTTGCTGCTGTCATTCCCTGGAGTATATGAAAGAAGAAAGCCACTTTCCACCAGAGAGGATGGGAGAGGTAGAGCAAACCACCTTCTGAAGTATGCCTGTGTCATAAATAGATAGCTAAGGGTTAATGTTCCTTTCACCTGTAAAGGGTTAACAAAGGGAACCAAACACCTGACCAGAGGACCAATCAGGAAACCGGATTTTTCAAAGCTCAGGGACGGAATGTTTGGGTCTGTGTCTTTTGTCTGGCTCTCAGCTATGAGAGGGGTCTTTCTATCTTCAAGCTTCTAATCTTCAGTTTCAAAGTTGTGAGTACAAAGGTAGAAAAAACAATGGCTGTTGTTTTGTGTGTTTTTATTACATGTTGGAGTGCTGCGAATGTTTTAAATTGATATCTTTTTGAACTAAGGCTGTTTTATTCATTATTTTTCTTTTAAAGCAATAGCCCTGTATTGTCAACTTTGATACAGAGATTATTTTTTTTGTCTTTTTCTTTCTTTTTATATAAAGCTTCTTTTTTTTTTAAACTTGTTTGACTGACTTTTTCTTTTTCTGTTTATGGCAAAGGGGATAGAATCTCTGTGCCAAGGATTTACTGTCTCTTCTCAGGGAAAGACTGGGAGGGGGGCGCAAAAGAAGAGAGGTTGAAGGTAAATTGTCTCTCGCGTTTTGGTGTGTTTCAAGGGATGAAGCAGAAAATTCTACCTAGTATACCAGGCAGGAAAATCTGGGAGGAAGTAAAGAGCAGGAAGGCGAAGTGGGTTATTTCCCTTTGTTTTGTGAGAACTCAGGGCATCTGAGTCTTGGGGGTTCCCCAGGGAAGGTTTTGGGGAGACCAGAGTGAGACAGGCACGGATTCCTGTCTGGTGGCAGCGAGATCAGATCTAAGCTGGTAATTAAGCTTAGAGGGTTCATGCTAGCTTCTCAGTTTATGAACGCTAAGGTTCAAATCTGAGTAGGAAAGTTATGACAGCCTGTACTACAGAGGACAGTAGCCAAAGGGAGTGAGGATTTCAGGGTTTATGAAAGACTTGAGGTGAGGATGGTGCAGGCCGAAAAGTGGTCTCAGTGGTCACTGCAAAGCAGAATTTGGAAATACAGGGCTAGAGTCTTATTTAAACTTAGCCCCTTTACACTGACAGAATGGTGGAAAGAGGTTATGGTTTAAATTAGAATCATGGCCATTGTTTTTCATTTTGATCTGATACGATGTACTTCAGGCCTAGTTTGGCAAAGCCTTCAGGAAAGGGAATGCACAGGGGAAAAACACAGAGTGACGGCTCACTTTCCATTATGAGTGTTGAAGGAAATCCCTGTGCTTTGGAAGCTTCCGCAATGTTAAATTTGACTTTCTGTTCTGTTCAGGCATGGTAAAGGTTTGGGCGGGTTCTGTCTGAACTGGATTGTCCACCTGTGCTTCCCAATTCAGTAAGATCAAACCTATACTAGCTGAGAGGGGAAAAGCCTCAGTGGATGTGAGGCATAAAGTAATATGCTTACATACGCTTCTAGCTTGGACATGCTTGTATTTGATCTCAGTGTAATTGGACCAATGGTGGTAGTGATTTTCTTTAAAGCATCTTGGTAGGGAGAGAGCTTGCTATCCAGATCATATCAATCCTGGATTTGAGGTGGGAACTCAAGAATGAAGATTTTAGCCTGTATAAGCGGTTCTTGCATCATAGTGTTGTCAGCCTAGAGCATCTAGGTGAAGGCTTCAAGTTTTGACTGCAAACAGACAAACGTTCTCTTCTGCCAAATGTTTGTCACCCCCGCCCCAAAAAAATAAAACAAAAAGGAAAAAAAATTGAAAGATGACACAGTTTTGTAACCATGATGGAGGAAATAGCAAATATTGGATCTCCAGGACAGTAGACCAGGTGCATAGGAGGATGGCTGTGAAATAACATGCTCATCTCTCTTCAGCAAGCACTGCAGTCGTTCAGAGGACCAGTAGCAGTGACATGAATGGAAGAGATGAAGCTATGGACATGTCCAAAACATAGATGAAAAGTGCATAGGGCTTCAAACAGTGAGACAGGAAAGCAGGGTAGACATGAAGAAAAGAGGGACATTTTACATTTTTTAAGATATGTGATATTCAGACACAAAGTAAATATTTTTCCTGTTGAAGTCTTTAGGAAATCAGTGTTTGTGCTACATAAACATCAATATCTTTTATTCAAGTTTCACTTCTTAACAAATCAAATTGCTGGTGCCTGCAGGATTTTAGCTGAAGCTTCGTATTTCTTTCAGTTCGGATTCCAAGGAACAATAGAACATCGTGGCATCTGAATAGCTCTTTTCAGTTCTAAGATTTTCTGTTGTTGTTTCTGTTGAAGAAGATTAATTTTATTTTAATGATTCTACCTGTTTGCTTGATTTCAGTGCATATGTAATCAGAGATTGAATCTGTTTTAGCAAAAGGCATGTTTAAATACAGTTCTTGTTAGCAAGGTCTGTGGTTTCTCTAGACAGACAGGACACGGCTGAACCATGTAATAAATAATTTTACAAAATATTCCTATATACTAGGGAAGGGGGATGCAGGTTAAAGGTCTCATGATGGAGCTTGTCCATATGTTTAAACCTAGTGTTTGGTAGTGTAACTTCAGCACAAATATAGGAAATGCTTAAAGGATAATAGTAGTTAATGTGAAACTATGAAGTTTGTTTGTTTATTAGCAGTCAGAGAATTAGTTTAGATGCTTGGTTTGGACTTGTACCTATGTATAACCATAAGGTACAGCAGTTGATAGAATGCAGATAATAACTTCATTTGCTTTACTGGTTAAGTACATGCTTGTGCTTGCAGGTCCCTTTCTTAGCTTTGCCCTTACCTGCTATGTGAACGTTGGCAAGTCATTTAATTTCTGTGCTTCAGTTTCCCCATCTTAAAAAGGAGATGATACTTTCCCTCCTTGTAAATCATGTTGAAATCTACAGATGAAAAGCACCATATAAGAGCTAAGTGTTGTTGTTTAATTATTGGGCTTTATCACTTCCTCAACCTGGGCTTTTTACTTATTTAAAATCTGCCTCTCTGTAAGATGGGAACACCCCTGGTTGTTGCAAAATCTGTGCTGCTTCTGTTATAGGTGATAGAAATGCTGCCAAGTCACTGGGCTCACCCATGATTAAAACACTGTTAAAAATGTACATTATTTACTAGTCACTTCAAAGCGGATCTAAAACTAAGAATAAGAAGTTGGGGAAAACTTCAGAGGCCTGTTGAGTCAAGAAACCTCCATCAAATGTAGTCTCTTTATGACTGTAGGGGTGTAAATGTAAAAAGTATTTAGTTTGCTAGATAATTGACAGCTGTATTAATATTTCAAAATTGCAGAAACTGGTGGAACTAGCTATTTTCTATGTAAAACTATTATTACTGCCTATATGGTGAAATCTGCTTCCACCAGCCCTGAAATACTGGTTTCAGGGTTTGATCCTGTTCTCATTGCAATTAGTGTCAATACTCCCAGTGTCTTTAGTAGTGCAGCATCAAGACCTGAAGCATGACTAACTGATGGACATTTATCTTGGTGCTTTATTTTGATGTCCCAATCGTGCCAGAGGTGGTGTAACAACACTCCAAATGCAGAGCACCCTGGGCTCAAATGCAGAGTTGATCTTGGCTACATGATGAGTAACCTCATCATCAATTGTGGCATTCTGGGACAGTGTACTCCTCAGGTGGCAGAACTTCTCCTTGGACTTGAGAGGAGCGTTGTTGATTTTAGTAACTGGGCAAACTTGTCCCCTGGCACAGGTTGGTAAGGTACCTCAGTTTTCTTTAGGCTGATTGTAAAACCAAAATGATTTGACTGCATGAGTGAAATAATCAGTTGTAAATTAATGTCATAAATTGAGTGAGTAAGGAGTGCAGTCATCAGAAAATAAAAACTCCTGAATGAGTAAATCTGCCACTTTTGTGCAATATATATTTATTCAGGTCCTGGGAATGCGGATGTTTGCATGTCACATGCAAATATGCCTTCATATATTATGTGCAGAAATCAAATACTGCTTCCCTGAAGTCAGATGGACATAATACCTTTTCACCTTTGACCAAAGTACTGTGACAGTAACCACGTGCAAGATGTGTTTTAATTTGCAGAAAGAAAATAAAGTGTCTTTGAAGAATTCTTTCCACAGTTCTTAGTTGGTCTTCTGGGCCCGAGTCTATGCTGTGCTGTTTAGGAGAGGGCAGCAGAGAAAGTGAAGCCCCAAAAAGGGGATAGAGGGTAAAGACAGCTTTATCTTTTTGGTTTCCTGTATTCTGGGCTGCTGAGGTTTTACTCTCTTTATGGTAGCCATAGCCAGGCTGCCTACGAACTCTTCTGCAGCCTAGAATTGTCAGAGCACAACTCCATGTCCTATACCTGAGAGACCCCTGTGCTATGTAAGAGGGGAAGCGTAGGGCCATGTACATCATCCTTAACCTGCCTCTGTGCTGGGAATATTCTTCTAGGGGCCATTGAAGCCAGGCCCTCTTCGTTTTTGTTTGTTTGTTTTCTCTCAGGTGAGTGCATTTTTGTTGGGAACCTTCTGTAGCGTTAGCTTGCTTAACAGTGCTCAAAACGGGGTGTGAGGGATAGCTCAGTGGTTTGAGCATTGCCCTACTAAACCTAGGGTTGTGAGTTCAGTCTTTCAGGAGGCCAATTAGGGAACTGGGGTAAAAATTCTGTCTGGAGATTGGTCCTGCTTTGAGCAGGGGGTTGGACTAGATGACCTCCTGAGGTCTCTTCCAACCCTAATATTCTGTGAAAAGCTCTATGAAAGTTTCTTTCAGAGGGAATTGCATCCAGCCTTCCTTGGCCAAGAGAGAGAGTGGGCCCATGGTATGAGGCCCTGAAAAAGGGCATGAAGGAGAAATGAGAGATCTCAAACCAAAGAACACATCTTCCTCTCCCACCCTCAGAAACAAACACATTTGTAACGAAGTAAAGAAAAGCCTGGAATAGAACTAGTAGAACTGGCTCTGCTATTTTGCACTAACTCATTTTGTCACCAATGTTGCCATGAATGTTGAACACTGCTGTTTTCTGTGATAAACAGGTGGCAAAAAAATGTCCTACCAGGAAACAGGTGGCAAAATGTCCAGAAAAAGTGAAACAGATCAAGCAAAATATTTTCTGGGTTTTGGCAGAGAGGTGAACAAATGGATACAAAATGTTTTCACTCAGCATGTATTGCTTAATGTGAAATGACAGGAAACTTGATAATCTGATCCCTTTGTCTTTGTTATATACAATCTCACGAATCTTAACTGGGCAGTTAAATATTTCGGTATAGATAATTTCAGCAATAATGTGTAATTTCAGTATAGTAACAATCTCTGTAATAATACTCAAAGCAAAACTGACTGTCCTTAATAATACCTAGACAGATTTAGTGAGCCTACAGATCCATTGTCTAACCTAGCATCAGGGATGAGATCAACCTCCTATTTGGAATGAGAAAGAAACATAGTAATCTGGTTAGGTGGTCAGAACACTTTGAGTCTCTGCATTTAGTTTAGAACAATTTTTTCAAATTTCTAGAATTCTCATTTTCTTCATTGGGAGGAATTAAAAACAAATCAAAACACAGTATCAGATTCTTAGATTGCTGAAAGTTGCAACATGTTCACCAACAGAACCCTACTTGCAGGGTGGATTTGATTTAAATCATGATTTAAATCACTAGGCAGGAAGACTCGATTTAATCATGGATTTCCACATAAAAGTGCATTCTTGTTGGTTGTTATAACCTTAATACATATTCTTCACAACTCAGATATAGATGTAGATTTCATTTTTAGAAGGTACACACTATACATTTGTAGGTGATTTATTTTGAAAACTTACCAGATTTGTTTTACAGCTGTATCAGAAAACTAATGATTATTTGGTAATTTCATTTACCAAAGATAATTGAAGCAGATATTTATGGAGGGTGAATATCTCCCATTCAATCAGATTAATCATTTAATATGTGGAGGATTTTCTTACCATGCTGTATTAGGAAGAAAAAATCACCAGAAAAAAAAAAAAAAATTGTTTTATTTAACAAAAAAAAAAAAAAAAAAAAGAATTCAAAAAAAGAAAAAAATAAAAAAAAAAAAAAAAAAAAATATATACTTATGAACAAACGCATTATGAATTTTTTAATTTAGTTAAACATTCAAAAATCAGGTGTGCTTATTGTTACATTGTATTATACACTAAAAATAGTTAAATGAGAATACATTAAAAATATATTTAATCTCGACTATGTCAGCCAGGTTTCAACTTGAGAAAACAATTTAAAATAATGGCATTTCTGCAGCCAACTTAGTTCATTTTCACCTTTCTATTTCCTGTATCTACCTAGTTCATAACTCTGAAAACGAAAAAAGCTTACCTGCTCTTTTCAGGTCCCGAAAAACGCATTTTCGTCATTGTTGGACCTATAGGAATTAGTACCATAGGGATTAGAAATATTACTTGTCGGTACACAGGCAGAAGAAGCTACTGCTGTTGAAAGCTGAGATTATCATTGAACTGTCCTACTTGAATCCAAGTTTGCCTTAAGTGACTGTCCATCAGGTCGAACTGTGTGTGACTCTTCTTTAACTGACATCATCAGGACATATGCTATTTATACTTGAAATGGTTCACCCTTAGACTCTGACGGCTTTATAGAATAATAGTTGTTCATCTATGGAAGTGTGAATTGCTGAGATGGGCCGCACGTGCTAGCCGAACATCCTTCTTCCGCTAAGTTAATCGTTTGAACCCCCAAGGTACTGAGAATATTTGCAAGAAAAATTTTGAGTATGCAGATAGTGCTTGTCCGCATTCGCGTTCTTTCTTGTGCTTTTGTAGATTTACCCTGTTCATGTATTTCTCTTTTTAGGCTTCACTCAGTTCCTTCCAAATTTCAACAGACGTCAGCAATTAAAAGAGCTTATTTCTCTCGCAAGTCGTTACATGGCCTACAGAATATAAGGTTTTAGGGTTATCTCAGCAGGGTGTTCGAATCATTTCGCTTAAGCCCAATGGTTTGAGTAATTCTTGGATGGTGACAGTGTCCATCTATTTTTTTCACGATATTGTTTTCACAGACTGTTAGCAGATATGTGACAGTTTCTATATAGTATCTCAAAACAGTCCACGTGACGGAGTTCCATCACACACATATAGTGGGGAGATTAGATTAGGGTTCCTCCCACTTTTCAGAGCAGCGCGCAAAGGGTGTAGAGTATTTTGCAATTTCAACAACAATCAGCCTACTCTGGAACACTGAAGGTTCTTGTGGCTAAGATGTGGCATCAAAGGGAGCACTGCAAGCCATAGTATAGTTGTTTTTGGAACTCTCTTCTCTCTTCTAAAAATAATTTCTTCTCATCTTGGATACATTTGCAGCATTTGTGCTGTGACCAAGCTGCAATACTAGACATTTTGAATTTTTCCCCACAGTTGTTATAGCTTTTTACTGTTACTTTTTGTAAGTATTCTGTTGTGTTGTGCATTTCCTGATGTATCAGTTGTTTCTGTAAGGAAGACATTCCCTTTTCTATTGTCCAACAAGCACAGTACAAACAGAATCATTGTGGGACATTTGCTCCCACCCATCAAGACTCAGATGTTAACAATTTTTACCCTTCTGAGACCTTTTGCACGACAACTGCTCAATTTCTCTACCATTATTATCACTTATATCCAGCAATTTGCCTGCGACATCTGCCTCTGATTGGGTTTGTACTGTATCCTGGTTTAATGACTGAATCCATGTTAATTTGAAGTGTGGGTTCTCAATCATACGGAAAGGAGAGTTTGTTGCATAAAACAAATAGGCAATTTTTTCATCAAATTACCTCTTTTTTTTAATCTGCTGGTTCTTATCACAAAACTTATCCTATGTTTGTTTCTGGATGATTGGAGATTTTTTTTTCTTTTTGCTACGGTGAATATACTGTGGCTAGTGACATACATGATGTGACTGAAACACTATCATTGCAGATAACTCTGAAACTATAGAAAATGATGGTGGATCTTGAAGGGTGATAGTCTTCAGGAATCCTGTTATGTTGAGAGATGGATTCTCCCTAAACAAAATAAAGTCAGTGCAGTTATTTAATATTATTACCATGCTATTAGTATTACTCATTTGCATTACACTCGAGTACTCAGTACTACTTTAAAGGTGAAACTGTAAAAGGAAGATCTGGCTATTTCAGCTATTTATTTTTTTTATCACAGCTGAATCTAAAATGATAGTACCAGAGAGTAACAACTATATTTTTTGCTCAAACATGAGAATTCAAGAATAGTCCAGAAGGAAGACGGGAAGTCCTTAAGAAAGAAGTATGAAATAAAAAAGTTTACCAACCTGAAGATCCTGCATGTTCAGACATGTTTCTTTCATCATCTTCAATGCAGCTCCCTCCTGAGAAGGAACACTTCTCATGTTGTTGTTTCATTCAGGCAACCAGGCCTTGCATTTCTTTGTTTCACTGTTTGCATTTTGCATGCATGCTGGTCTTACCCACAGGGGTAGAGGAACTTCATTCAAATATTCCCAAACTGGGTCTCTTTTTATGGCCTACTGCCATTATAGATTTTCCCTTCTAGTGAGAGGATGGTATGGTAGATCTCAAATCAATGAAGGCTACACTCAAAGACCTCAAGATTTCTGGAATATGCTGTTAAAACAGTTCCACTTTTGTTTCTACTGCCTGTCCCTCTCTTCTCACATTTATCTCCAGACTTCTTCTCGTTGTCCAGATCTATTCCACCCCTAACAATCTTCTTTTCATTGAACTTTTTGAAACTGCACTTTTAGAGAGCGGTAGAAGATTGACTCTGTGTAGACAAATTTGCAGAGGGACAGTAGGGTTGAAGTCTTTTATTTCTCACCTCTATATATTTATTTATTTTTATTTATTTAAACATTTTTCTTATTAACAAGAATGTTATCTCTGGAGACACAAATCTGCAAAAGTTTGAGAACTGCAAAACTAGGCATCTCTGATGGCATCTTCTAGACTGAGCATTGAGTCCCATTGGGTAGGTAAGAAGATTAACCTAAATAATCTATGCAGAATCCCCTGGAACCCTGTAAGATTGGGTTTCTAATCTATGAACTATTGGAACTCGTTCAGAAAACTTTTTCTTAAACATTACATGAACTTATTGTCTCATATTATACAATTAGAATTTATAATCCCTATTTCATGATGATATTTTTGAGCTATAATGTATCTTAATTAAAACTATCTTTAGATAGGTTTTTCCCTCAAAAAATCATTTTATCAAAAAAATCTGATTTAAATATTTTTTTTAATCACTGCTTTTTATCCACCCTGGCTACTTGAGAATCTCTAGCAGCATTTTAGGTCTCAGTGTTTAAAAGACTAAGTTATGACTAGGTTTTGCTTTTTAGAACTAGTTCTGATGGTACTTAGTCATTATTCACTATTTTTTATCTAATCTCAGCGGTTTCTTAGTGGAGAAGTCTGAAATGAAATTCCAGATACAGTTCTGAAGTGTCACAGAGATGGATGTATTAATGAGTGACAATGGGTCAGACTGTGCTGTCTGTTTATATCAGTGTAAATATAAATAACTCTGTCTTGGATGAAGTTGCTCTCAATTTTGTACGCTGGAAGCTAAGAGCAGAATTTGGTCCTATTTGTTTTATTAGTAGATAGTTACACAAAAAGGCATTTAAAGTATTGACTTTCTCAGTCCTCTGAAGAGCTTTTTATAAAGGACAAGAAAAAAAATCTGTAAATTAAGGGAAAAGCTGAGATTTGTTTCTGTCAGTACAGGTAAGCATGCAATGAAGTCAGCTACCAGAGGGCCAAATTCTGTGCTATGTTGGGTGTGGCGCAGAGATGTGCTACTCTAGGAGGGATTATGCCTAAGGAAGCACAATTCCTCCTAGAGCAGTGGTTCTCAAACTGTGGGTTGGGACCTGAAAGTGGGTTGCGACCATGTTCTTATGGGGTTGCCAGGACTGGTGTTAGTCTTGCTGGGGCCTGGGGCCGAAGCCCAAGTTCCACTGCCCGGGGCCAAAGCCCAAGGGCTTCAGCCTTGGGTGGCAGGACTACAGTTCCCCCGCCTGGGGATGAAGCCTTTGAGCTTTGGCTATGGTCCCTGTCCAGGATGGCAGGGGGCTTCAGCTCCCCCCGCCTGCAGCAGCGGGGCTCGGGCGGGCTTAGACTTCGGTACCCCCTCCTCTGGCCGTGCAATTTTTGTTGTCAGAAGGGGTCGCGGTGCAATGAAGTTTGAGAACCCCTGTCTTAGAGCTTCCCAAGCTCCCAGGTGCAGTGGAGAGAGTGTGCATGCAGCAGCTTGGGTGCAGCCAGTGGGTTCCAGGATCACTCGCTCGTGCCCCCCTTCCCTCCCCTTCTAGACACAGATAGAGAAGTGCTCAAGGTTAGCCAGCACATTGTAGGGAAAGCCTAGTGTTGACTGTGGTCAGGTAAACCAGGGATGAAAGTGTTAATTTATGACCATGCTAGGAAGAAGGTTACAGTTAGTGACAATGTGTTAGCTAACCTCAGCTGCTTTGCCTGAGGCAGATAATGAATATAGTAATTCTTTCAACTGGATTTTTGTTCAACTATTGCAGTTTGAGGTGCCTCAAAATGGAAGCTGTAAAAAATCAAAAAAACTTTCTTACATTATTGACAGTTAACAGGAAATGCGTGCTGTTGCTTCTGACAGTAATTCCACCTCTGTGGAAACCAAGGAAATTAGGTCAAGGAAAGTCTAGCACTCCAGAATAGTGACTTAGTACCATATTCTGTCCTAATTTACATTGGTGTAAATCCAGTGGAATTGCTCTGGGTGTAATGAAGAGCAGTATCTGCCCTGAGCTGGGTTTGACTAAGAAGCAAGAGAGCAGAGGACTAGGAAAATATATTTGGGGTTCTGGTTGACTGGAATCAATTTATAAATTTTAATTGGCTATTTTTAAAAAAAAATTAACTTTCAAACGATGCTTCAATAGTTTCACCATGATATGGCCCCAGAGATGTGCCCTGGTACTTGACGGCAGTTTGTTTTCAGGGTTGGTGCTACTTGATGAAGTACTACATCATATGTTGTATGTCAGCTACAGATTATATTTCAAAGACAGCTTCCCTAACACATGAACCTAGAGGCAAAATGACTGTAGAGGTAGGCACTGGATACCTTTTGAACGTTATTGAAACAAATATTTGTTGAACCGGATAGTGCTGCCTTATTGATTTATTTTCTGTGGATGGAGTAAATCATTAAACCACTCCTTGCAAACTTCTGGGTTTAGTTATGGCTCTTTGAACAAGATCCATGTTAGGATATTGGGGGAAGGGTCCTGGAGACATAATGCCTGTGGAAGATAGGAGCAGGCCATAAAGACCCTGAGGAACTGGAAGGGGAAAGGTACAGTAACTCCTCACTTTGTCATCCCGGTTACCATTGTTTCGTTGTTACGTTGCTGATCAATTAGGAAACATTCTTATTTAAAGTCGTGCAATGCTCCACTCTTACGTTGTTTGGCTGCCGGCTTTCTCCACAGCTGGCAGCATCCCTACACCCCTCCTTCCCACAGCGCATCCTGCCTGCTGGCAGACCCCGTGGGTCAGCGCCTCCTCCCCTCACCCACGGCAATCAGCTGGCTTGCGGTGTTTTGAGGGCAGAAGGGAGAGGGAAGGAGCGAGAACTCAGCACACAGGCTCCCCCTGCCTCCCCAATGCTGCAAGCCAGCTGATTGCCTTCAGCAGGAGATAGGGAGGGATGGAGTAGGAGCCTCAGCGCTGAGTCTTCGTTCCTCCACCCTCCCTCCTGCCCCCTAAACACTGCAAGCCAGTTGATTGCCCCAGGCAGGAGGGAGGGGGGAGGAGCAAGGACTCAGCATGCAGGCTCCCTCTCCTTCCCCTGCCTCCTGCCAGTGGCAATCAGCTGGCTCAAGGTGTTTAGAAGGGAGGGGAGGGAGGGGGGGAGGAGCGAGAACGCAGTGTGCGAAGTAAAGGGGAAGGAGGTGGGGGGGAGAAGAGGGAGGTCAAGGATGGAGGCTTGGGGGAAGCGGGGAGTGGGCAGGCTGAGGGTTAAACTGCCCCCCCCCCCAACCCTGGTGCTTGCAGAGTGTAGGGGAAGCTGCCGCAGATGCACAATGTACTTCTCGTAGCCTAAAGTACCTTCAGCCTCCTTGCTTGCCTCATCTCCAGTGCCAGTGGGCTGTGCCTGTGTAGGGTAAGGCAGGGGCACCCCCAACTATAGTACTGTATAGTATGTACAGTATGTTTGTAAACACACAGCACGTGCACACTACTCCCATCCCCAGCATA
>NC_133773.1:82167118-82189850 GCF_003597395.2 Chelonoidis abingdonii
CAGCGCTGCAAACAGGGAGTTGCAGCGCTGGCTGAGCTTTTAAGTGTAGACACCTGCTAAGTTGCAGCGCTGTAACCCCCTCACCAGCGCTGCAACTTGCAAGTGTAGACAAGGCCTTAGTGTGTGTGCCCTTGTGAGTGCACATGTTAAAATGTTAAAAAAAAAAAAAAAAAGTCCTGCTTTACTGCATTTTTCACACACACACATATATTTAACTTTGAATAAAAGAATGTTGGAAACTTTTTCTTACATGTTCCTGTTATGAATGTTTGGAAACAGGATGAAAATTAAATCCAAAGTACGTAGTACATAATGGAGCAATCTGATATTTCTTTCCCTTGACTAATGTGTAAAATAAGCTAGAGTCAAATGAGGAAATACTCTGCGTGTGAGAGAGAGAACAAATATGTTCACATTGTATTTGGGGAGAAAAATGTGTAAGTAATAATTAAAAAAAAAAATGGTAGAAGAGAAGCTACCAAAGATCATGGAAGTTAGAAATGGAAAATTCCTATTAGGTCATGTTGATGATTCCCATGCCAAGGCAGGATTCTTCCTTCCTTCCTCTGTGTGTGCGTGTACGTATAGACATACAAAAGTGGTATTAGATTTTTGTATGTGCTTATATAACACGCTGGGCATTCACACACAGTATGTACATTAGCAGTAGTATTTGTTGGGGGAGGGGGATCTCACACCTCGTAGGTTGTGTGCAGACCAAGCTTATTGCACACACCAGGGGCTCCTGGCATTCCTCCATTTCTCCCCCACCCCACGCTCCCTGTTTTGTCCCTGTTTTGTAGGGACATATTGCAACTCCCCCCATTCTCTCTGCCTCCATACCAGCATGTCTCTGTGCACCCCCATGCCTTGCATGCCAGGGACTCTGTGTTCCCGCCTTTCCCTATGCCAGTTTCCCCCAGTCTCCTCCCTAACCCTACAAACAGCTTTATGGGACTATCCATTCTCTCCATCCCTGGGCCTGTCATTCTCTTGCACTAGGGGCTGTGTCTGTGTTCCCGTGTCCCTCCATTTCCTCTCCCCAATTATTCTTCTCTCAGTTTGGTTTATGAATCATTCAGGGTGTGTCAACATGTTAAAGTCTCTTGGGAGGATGAGCAGGGGTATTATGATGTGGGAAGGTATTAATGGGTGCCTTCAATCAGTTGTTTGATCTGTAGACAATTGCAGAGGTGTTTGAAGCTGTCTGCTAATCAGATGGCAGGGGCTCCATTTGTTCCACATTTCTCTCCCAAATCAGCAGGATTCTGGCCACTGATACCTAGAACATTCCCTGGAATTTTGGAGTTGATCAGTTGTGGTGTTCAAAAGTTATGTTACATACATACCTACAAACAACAATGCTATCAAATTGAATGTAAGGCCTTCACAAGCATGGCTGATGATTTATCTGTTTTTGATGGCAACTAGTGCATTTTGGACCCTACTTAAATATAAATCCTGTTACCTATGTATGTAGTATGAATGTGCACAGAATTTTTAGAGTGTGGATGTCCAGTGGGTTTTAATAATATCTAGCAGTAAGGCTTTAACAGTTTCCCTTGGAAGGTGATGTCATATAGACTTAGGTCCTGATCCAGCAAAATGCTTACATACATTTATAACCTTAAGTATATGAGTAGTCCTTAGAAGACTGTAAGACTACTCATGTTTTTAAAATTAAGTGTGTGCTGAAGTGCTTTGCTGGATCTGAGCCTTGGAGATCTCTCCTTTTAGGAAACATTTATTACTACTCTCATTCAGTCTAGATTGGCCTAATTACTTATTGCAAGTTACTTCTAAAAATGCTGCATGCTGAAAGTAAAGCCTGAAGGCAGGGGTCACTGTATAGCAGTTACAGGCCCTCTCTTCCCTCATCATTGCTACCCGTTTCATCATTACCTTCAGTTGTAGCTGATGGAGTGACCAGTGGTTCTCAAACTTGTGTACTGGTGACCCCTTTCACATAGCAAGCCCCTGAGAGTGACCCTCCTAATAAATCAAAAACACTTTTTAAAAATATATTTAACACCATTATAAATGTTGGAGGCAAAGCAGGGTTTGGTGTGGAGGCTGATAGCTCACGATCCCCCCATGTAATAACCTTGCGACCCCCTGAGGGGTCCTGACCCACAGTTTGAGAATCCCTGGTCTACACTGAAAACTAGATCATCCCAGTTATGGCACTCAATGGGGTGAAATCTGTGTGTAGACAGTGTTAGGCTGATGTAAGAATTTTTCTGTCAACCTAGCTACTGCCTCTCAAGGACGTGGATTACCTATGCTGATAGGGAAATGGTTCTTGTTGGCAGAGGTAATGTGTACACGCAAGTGCTATAGTGGTGCAGGTGCAGCAGTGCTGCTGTAGTGTTTCAAGTGTAAACAAGTTCTCAGCCAGGTCAGAGGATTAAAATCTGGTAGCTGTCATGGTAGCATAGAGTTGGACAGCCAAGCCAAAGCCACAATGAACAACCCCTCCCAAAGAATGTTTGGATGAAAACTGTTCTTTAGCTGAGTGAGTGTATGTATGTGCTTTTCTTTAAATATCCAGCTATGGAAATAGATTTGACTATTAAAAACTAATTTTAAATATTTACTGCATTCCATCTCTGGCTTGTTCTCCTGCTCAGCTGAAACTTGTGTTTATCTTTTAGGCACCAGCATCCATTGAAATTCTGGTAATCTAAAGTGTGTTATAATAATTGTCATAAAGCTGGAAGAGTCAAGTTTTCTGTATCTAGTCACACAATATAATGAAAATGCAGTTAATAGCAGACAAAGGAACAAAATTGTAATAAATGTCCTTTACTGCGAGTTGACTTGAAGGAATAGTCTGACCTACTAACACACATTATGTAACTAAAGTAGCAAGGCTGTGATAGAAAGGAACAAAGGCTGGAAAACTCTGTCTAATAATCCGTAATTATATTAATTTTTACAAGAAAGGGCACAGTCATGTGAATTGGAATCAAATTGAACATAATCATTTAAAACATTTTTTGCAGCATTTTGAAAGCTTTTTGGATGTCTGAAAGACTGATTTTAGTATCTGAAGCTTAAAGTTTTAAGGCAAAAAATTAACTTTATCCCCTCCTCAACCCATGGGTACAGAAATCTGCCTTTGAAGCAGTTAACTTCCATTTCTTTTCTAAAACTGGAATCTCTTGAACTTCCAAGCAGATTTTTATTGGGGCTTGAGTTAATTTTAAAAAGGGTGTGAATGTTTTAAGACTTCATATTAATTTTTTGAAATGGCAAATTTCAGCTTATAGCAACTGTATTTTCTATTTCTAAGGCTTGATATAACCCCAGAAAAATATAGTGCAGTGGAAGTACTGATGCATTACGAATTGTGAAAGCCGCCACTCTGATGCTTTTTGTGCGCCAATCTTAGCAACATCATCCTTCCAGGGGTAGGCAACCTACAGCATGTGTGCCGAAGGCAGCACGTGAGCTGATTTTCACTGCCACTCACACTGCCCGGATCCTGGCCACCAGTCCAGGGAGCTCTGCATTTTAATTTAATTTTAAATGAAGCTTCTTAAACATTTTGAAAACCTTATTTACTTTACATACAACAATAGTTTAGTTATATATTATAGGCTTATAGAAAGAGCCCTTCTAAAAACATTAAAATATATTACTGACACCCAAAACCTTAAATAAGAGTGAATAAATGAAGACTCGGCACACCACTTCTGAAAGGTTGCCGACCCCTTTCCTAAACCATGGCTGTTAGAATTAAATTCATATAACTTGCTTGCCATTTATAGCCCTGTTTTATGTTTTTAACTGGCTTCTCTGCTAGAGTTCTCAGACAGAGAGAGTTGTGTTTGTGATGACATATCTACTACAGTTCTCTGGATGAGCATACACTAGTGAGCTCTCACTAATGAGCATACACCCATTTTGCACACTTCAACTATCGGCATTTAAGTGGATTCTGCTGGCTGAAATGTAATGTTAGAAATTATGTAGCAGCCAATCTGGTGAGACTTTTGTGACACCTTTTAAAATATTAAGTTTTGTTTCAGATTAACTCAAAGCCCATAGTGTCTTGCTGATGTTTACCAATGTGTCAGTGCTGTATACAAATAAATTGTTGCTAACTATTTAGCTTCCACCTTATCTGTGATATCATCTCTTGTGCAGAACCAAATCTGCTTTTGATGGTAACCTTACTAGTGTGCAACAAGTTACAGTTACTTTTAGGTTGTAGGAACCACTGCCAAAAATCAACTGCCAAAAATCAACTATTTTTATACTAATTCCAGCATAACACATTGGAGAAGTTTGAATATGTTACAGCATGCTGTCTATTATTGGTATCTTTCATTTGTGACATTTTGGTGACTCTGAGAAAATACTGCTAAATTGCAGTTGGAGACATTTTTATTATATTTTTATTTGAGATGTAAAGCTTTGTGTGAGTCTAACTTTGTACCTCTTACCCAATCAAATCGCATAATTGAAGATCTTGGTGCCTATCTATTCTTGTTCAAGTATGATATTATCTTCTATTACTCATGACCAAGAAAAGTTTTTTCCCTCAAATTAATTTGAGATTTGGTCTTTCAGTAAAGAAGGAACTCTGTTATGCCTCCTAGAAACGGAAGGGAAAAAAGACAAAAAATACTTGCTTTTTCTGATCGTGAAGAAGACTGTATTTAGCAGAGGCTTTAAAGGTTGACCACATTCCTTTGGAGCCAGTCATATAGTGCCTGATCCAATCCCCCGGAAGTCAATATGAGTCTTTCCATTGACCTGGTCAAGGCTGGTATTAGACCCCTTGTTACCACCAGCTACTCTTAGCAGAGCAGGACTGATACTGTGCAGGGCCACTTGGATGTGCTGATTCCAATGAGCAGAACATGACTGTCCATCTCTTCACTATTCTTCTGCCACATCCTGATCATAGTGAAGTCTGTGTTCAACAGTAGCCTCTCCCTATTACTTGTGCGCTTAAGTGGAGTATGGGCATTATCCTGGCTCTCTGGGGGCCTGGGGTACTGGTGCACCTTGGTCCCGCCAATTATCTGCCTTTGGTGATGTGACAAAGTGGGAAATTTTCTTAATATTTGTATGAATACTGTGTGTCTCAGTTTCCCTTATGTGCTACATGTTTAACTAAGTGGTGGGAAAAGGTGATTTATTCTTTGCAGAGGGGAGAATTGCCCTGACATTTTGTATCCTGGCAACTGACAACCCTGGGGTCCACCCTCTGCAAGAAGCCAGCCAGCTGTGACTAGCTGGAGAACAAAGAACTGAGATAGATTGCCAGGTGACATGATTTACCTGGGAAACAGAATGAAGGATGGAGAAGAGGTGAGGTCATCATTAGTGTTTGAGCCGCTGGAAGCAGGACACTCTTCTGGACTGAGATTCAAGGGTGTGTGTGTGGTCACAGAGAGCGCTCTGGGCAAAGAATGGATCCAGGTGGACTATGCTATAACTTTCTATTCTTGTTACTAAGAACTTTCTAAGCTGTGTTCCAGATTTCTAATAAGCCCTTCTGCTTTTGCAATGCTGCCTCAGAGTCACTCCAGTCTAAAGAGGTCAGGGGTGCATTGCTCCCTTTGGGTGTGCAAGCCTCCCCAAGATGTCCAATTCAAGTGGACTCACTGAGGGGAGCTCATGGAGTCAACACGGGTGCTGAAGGCTCCAGGGTGTGATCCCAGGAGGTGGTGAAATCAAGTGGCTTACCCCAATGAGAAGGTGTGACTCGAAGGGGTTAACATTCTGTTGGGGGTCCTCCGAGGGACTGTTCCAGAGCCGTGAGGGACCACTGGACCAGTGTTTCCATGACAGGCACATAATCTAGTTTTTTGTGGGCTGTAATACTTTAGTCTAGTTATGGTTGGTGGGTTTAGTGTGTGAGTGCTGTTGGCAGCCTGTTCAGACTAGATGATCTTGTGGTCTCTTCTGGTGAATGTGGTGGTGATGAATGTCACCCACTGTGCTGAGGCTGGAAGGGCCTCATCCATACTACTGAAGTTCCAGACTTTCTAGAAGTGGCATATTAGTGCTCTGATGCAAAAGTCAACTTGCGAACCACCTCTGCTGTCCACAGTGGCTGCACCCAGTCCAGCACCATGGGGGAGAGAGGTTTTCTCCAATTTTTAAGTGATTGGTTCCTTCTGATATATTTGCAGGTATACAATCATCCTATTGCCTTTTCCTATCTGCTATAGATTATGCAGGCACCTAACACCATACCTGACATGTCAGCATGTATATGAGTGTCTAATATGAAGCCAGTCATTCTGTAAAGAGTTTGTCAATATCTAGTTAATTTTGGACACCTCAATATGTGTATCGGTGGACTGTTTTGATAGGAAGTATGCCACCATTGTTTGGAATGATTCATGCTGAAGGCATTCAGTTTTAGAGGAGTTAAGTACATTTGTGTTATAATGTTGAGTCTTAACTTGTGAAAGCAATAAACTTGCTTCCCTCTGCTGCCTTGAAGAGTGTTGAGAGAGACAGCGTGGGCAAGGTAATGTCTTTTATTGGACCAACTTCTGTTGGTGAGAGAGACAAGCTCTGTGTGAGCTTGAGAGGTTCTCTCTCACCAACAGAAGTTGGTCCAATAAAAGGTATTACCTCACCCACCTTCTCTTTCTAATATCCTGGCACCAACACAGCTAAAACAACACTGTATACAGCACTGAAGAGTGCGCATTCATCCAGAGACATATTTTCTACAGTTTCTGCATCCTATTTAAATATGAAGCCATATTTAACACTTCAGTTGCAGTAGATAGCTGTATGTTGTTCCAGAAGAATGGTTTATTTTACGTTAGTTAGAAAAATCTCAGTATTTAATGGCAGTTCCTACAGAATACCAGCAAATATTGTAATCCATTCAGTAACCTGCTTCAGTAAGTTTTCTGTTAAGTTTTGTAATTAGTGGTGGTTTGTCCTCAGAGTTAAATGGACAGTGATACAATTTGAGGTTGCATCTCTGCTTTCAGTATTCTAATTCTAGACTGAAATGGAGACTGTGAACAGGTTCTGTCCCCTTCAGCTCCTGGAAACCATGGATAGTAAGCCCTCCTGGCACAGAACATAGCACATGCAGTCTACTGGGGTATGTTCACCTAGTGTGTGGGGTTTGTTTGTTTTTTTAAAATTGTTTCTTCCTTATGCTCCAGGTACAACACAGTATAGCAACAGGTGAATGGAAGCCCCTTCTGCACCCTGGCTCAGCCTTTTATATGGGTTGATGTTCTTCCCTGGTTCTCCAGCTGGTGTGTTTTTATTAGCTCATCAGGCTCCATACAGTTGTAAGTGATCCCCTGTAACCTTCCAAACCCTAACTCCTTTCTACTCCAACTGCACCCAGTGCCCTAGTTGATATAAGTGACCATGGTGCAGCCCTCCGAAGAGCTCTATTTGTAGCCACTAACAACATCCCATCACAGAGATGAGTAACAGTCTGCATCCTGGTCACTTATATCATCTGGGTCTGTGCAAAGTTGCCACTAGTTCAAACATTTCAGGATAGCAGGTCTTGAGGGCCCTAGGTGTTGGGGGTATATCGTGTGCATTCTGGTGAATTTTCTCACTTTACAACTACTTCATCAGAGGGCTTCCGTGAGGCAGATAATTTGATCCCCATATTACAAATGGGGAAACTAAGGAAGGAAGATTGTGATTTGACCAGGACCCAAGAAGGGGAGTCCATATCAGAGCAGGGATTTGAAGACAGGAGTCCCTGTCTCAGTGTGGTACATACTCCACCAGACTGTACTCTCTCTCCTGCTAGGGAATCACTCCTCTCTGTGCCTAGAGGTTGTGCTGTCTGCTTAGCAGAGGAGAGAGGTGGTTCAGCTGCAGGCAGCCTGTGGGAGTAAGCATGTGTGTTTGGCCCTAGAGGCAGCAGCAGCCACCTGGGTGGCATCCATGAATGGATCCACAAACTTCCCCAAAATCTTCTGGTTTTGTGGTCATGTTCTTCACAGACTCCAAAGGCCAGTCCCAGAAAGCTAAGTATGTAGGGTGAGAGGAAAGGATTGTGAATAAGCTCCCTGTATGTGTTTTTAAAGGAAACCAGTGACACTTTAAATCCTTTGCACTGCTTAACATTTTCAAGGTTCTCTTTGTAAGGAAGATGGGTAGGCACATACTTCTAAAATAACTGACATCTTATATCAACCCTCACATTTCTTTTTCTATTCCCAAAATAAGAGCCAGAGATATTAATAGAGATCCCACCTAGTATTGTCTTGTTTCTAACAGTATTAGCCTATCCTAGCATAGAAGTGATGGCAATTATTCACATGCCTACACTGTTAGAAAGCCTTTGTTCTTTGCTGCGGTATCCCAGGGGTTTTGACTTGGCTCTCTGACTTTTAATTGCCGCTGCTCTTACGGCTTCACCTTGTACTTGGACAAATACAAAAGAGGAGTATAGAAGGAGAGTTTACAACTGGAGGTGCATTCATATGTAAAGACGTGAAAATGGCATATTAGTTTGGAGGCAAAGGGTATTCTCTGTATCCTCAAGTGGTACTGGGACTCCTAGAGATTCAGCTTATCTTTACAATTGCATTGTAGTGTTGGCTTAAATAAACACATTGCATTTCTTATACCGCTAGAGGTCAGTATAACCAAAGGAAAAGCAAGTGTGGCTATAGCAATTGTTTTAAAAACCATCTTTAGTTTCTAGTCCTTTGTGAACATAATACTTCATTGGTATTTATCTGCTTTACCACTGTACAGTAAGAGAGCAATAGTAAATTGCTGAAGATTTTGCATGTTTACAGATGGCGTTTAAATTCATTATAGGTCAAAGTCAATCTAATACTCTGCGGTGATTATACAAGCGAATTAGACACAACAACAATTAAATGCTACTGTCCGTTCTGTATGTACGAAGATGGGTTTTTAGTACCAGAATATGAACAGCACCTCCTATTTTGATAAAACAGCTCAGATTTGTGAGATGGAATTTCCTCTCAAGTGTTAGCATTGAATACATGTACGTGTGCATTTGCTTTTAATTAAAAAAGATAATGTGTTTATTCACTTCTTGAGGTGTTTGAGACTTGGATATGTGACATTGAAGTGATCTCTCTGAAAAGTGCAAAATAAATTTTAAAACACAAAGCAGAATATGATGTAATTCAGATGCATCTGCTTTGAAAGGGCTTGAGAGGAATGGGTGTGCAGAAGGCAGAGCTTGCCAACAGTGGGGCTGCAGTGATGACACAGGGTAAAATGTGCACCGAGTAATCTTTTCTACTGGTAGCAATGCAGAAAGGACCCAACTTGACTTTCAGATCTCAAGCTGAATTTTGCAGGGTTTGGCAGGTTAATATAGAGTAAATCAGACAGAACAGCGGCATTCTCAGACATTTTTAATAAACACTTGAATTTGTTTCCTTGATCAGAAGCAGTTTAGTGGAAAAGAAAATACAATGCACTTAGTATCTTGACTTTCACAAGATGGCTGATGAAGTTCAGTGTGATATTCTTGTAAACAAACTAGATAAATGTGGCTGAGGTGGAACTCCTAGAACAGTGGGATTAAACTCATTTGGTGGAGAAAAGTAGATTCCATGTTCAGTTATGATCTGTTGGCTGGGATATACTTTCAGAACTTAACATTCCTTTCAGTGCACACTGGATCTCTCTCTCATGTCAGTGGGTGAATTGCACAGAAGTCAAGGAAATACAGCCTTTTATTAATAACTGCATTTCAATTTATTCAGTCCCTTATTGTCACAATCAATGGTACTCAATAAGAAATTCTGTTTCTCCTTAGGCCACAACTGCTACTGCCTCCTCACTCCCTATCCCCTCTTTCTCTGATTTTCTCTCTTTGTCTGTATTTGAGTCCCTCTGTTCTTCCCTGTGTATTTCCTTTCCTACAGCAATTTCCATCTTCCTGAGAGCTTCGTTCCCACTCACTTCCCAGTTCATCTTCTGGAACCACCAGCAGCGTAGTAATTCTTGTGGACGTAAAGTGTATCATTAGGTTTTCAGTTGACACTTAAGTGAGATAATTGGGGAGCATCACATCTGGAAGATTTTCTTCACAACCTTGTTTTTTTCTTTAAAATGACAAGTAAGATTCTGGAGAATCTGAAAATCTTATGCACACCACATAAATGCATTGTATGGGTTGAGTCCAGCCAGCAGGATGTATTTGAGACCCCCCTGTTTTACAAAAGGGCTAAGTGACTAAAACAGCTTAGTTATTAGTGATTCATAATCTGATTTGGAGTTAATTACCTAAATTGTCAAAACAAAGTAATTCAGAGTTAATGATGACAACTTCATCTTAATTCTTTTTTCCCCCTACATATTTCAAGGGAGATAGTGCATGCAGTATGCAGGGATCTTAGCAATGCCAATATAAAGAGAGAAACTATAAAAATGTAGTCCCTGATTTTTTGAGTTGCATTTTACATCTGTTGGTTTGTACAGACACCACTGTTGGAATACAGCTGCCAGAAGTACAGGGGTTGAATTTCATTGGCTGTCCCCCATGATGAGACCCACCAGGGCCCCAGGAATTCTAACATTGATAACAATCTTAACAGGATTCAGATTTAACTTTTTGCATGTGTTAGTGACATTGCAATTTTTTTTCTAATGTCAGTACTTTTAGAAAGGAAAACATAGGCCCTTAGGGTGAGTAGCACACTTGACATGGCTTCTGTAGTCATTGAAGTCTATTCTGTAAATACATATTTTCAGGGCTGGTGCAACCCATTAGGTGACCTGGGCAGTCGCCTAGGGTGCTAACATTTGGGGGGAGGCGACCGCAGCGGCCAGATCTTCGGCTGCCCCAGTCATCGGTGGTATTTCAGGGGCGGGACCTTCCACCACCTCTATCGGGGGCGCCATTTTGGGGGCATGACCTTCCACCGCCTAGGGCCCCCAAAAAGCTGGCGGCGCTCCTGCATATTTTGCATTTTAAAACTTTGCCAGTATTAAGAAACACAATGCCAAACTTTAAAATGTAGATTGAGCCAAACCTCATACATTTACTTTTCTGTGTTAAGAATCTTTACTGAATTTTGGGGAAAAATGTCTTGTGCCACTACAAGAACCTGTTCATATGCAAGTATGTGAAGTAAATATTATTTAAGGTAACATGATATGCAGCCAATATTGAATATATTTCCTAATATCTAAATACTGTTATCTTTCCCTTCCCTTTTTTTAATATAGCTTCAAAATTCAGTTTTAAATTATGCTGGTTTTGAGTTTAAAGGGGGGGAAAAGACACAGCTATTTCAATACACATACATTACTATTATAATGTAAATATGATGAAACCAGGAATGTATTTGCTAGCTGAAACCTTGGTTCCTGAGTTTCAGCCTCAAAGTGCATTTTTATGGATGATTTTTCAAGCCTGTAAAAATAATGGGTTAGAGAGAAGATTCTGGCACACTGTATGCAACTAGCATGTTGCAATAATATATAAGCCACCCTTAATGTAATGCATGTCTATAAAACTTCACTGCCTGCCTGTCTTGTGTCTTTTATATTGTTTAGGTTTGGCTGTCTCTGTCCCAACTGCACACTGTCCTCATATATTTAAAAAAATAGGAAAAGTATATTATCTAAATAGGTAAAATGGAAATCTAATGCAGAAAGTTTGAAGTGAGGAAAACAATGAGAATAAAAATACAATAAACGCTCCCCCCAGTGAAATACAACTTTAAAAGATGAAAAACATTTGAGATATTAGTTTGCCCTCCTAAGAAGAATTTTCACATGCAAACATTATTTAAGCTAAGTATTGTGACGGGTTTGGGCTCTCTGGGGTGTCACCTGATGTGCTGAGGTGCCACTGAGTCAGCCTGTTCTGCCAGCCTGGGTCCCCTTTACGTGACCTTGCTGCGTTAGGCTCACAAGCCACACTCAGCTGCATAGAGAGAGAGAGATCTGTTCTGGTGCCCACTCCTTTAAGAGGTACAAACCAAAAGGTTTTATGAAATTTGCCCCCTTTCTCAATGTGGAGGGAGATATGCACAACTTCTTGCCCGCCCCCCAGATAGAAATTACATAAACTCATTGCTTGTTCATAATATAACCCAGTTTATTTACTACAAAAGGTGAATTTTAAGTGAATATAGGAGATAACAGACAGAACAAGGCAGATTACTGATCAAATCAAAATATGCAAGATAAGCTCAATATACTTAAGAAACAGATTACAAAATATAATTTCTTACCCTGAATGTTGTTTTAGGAAGACTGCAACATTTCTGTGGTTCAGATTTCTAGTTATATTTCCTTTCAGACTAAACCCCTGTCTGTCTGGACTCCCTCCTTGCCTTGCCTGCAGGTGGCTTTAACAGTCTTTCTTTTTTGGGCAGACCAGCCCTGGAGAGGAGGAGCCCTGTTTGCCTTCCTCCCCACCCTTATATAGGTTTACATAAGGCAGGAATCCTCTGTTTCCCAAACTTGACCACCCTTCCTTTCCAGTGGAAAGTTACAAAAAGTCCCAAGTAATGTTTAGTATCAGGTGACAAGACCACCTGACTCTGTAGTATCACAGCGTCCGTGAGTCAGTGGCAGTATGGAGCATCTGCAGGAAGGCCAGGCCTTTTCACAGTCCATTGTCCTCACTGATGGACCATGAGCCCTGTCTAGCTTTTCCATTGTTGTATCTGAAGTGTTAGCAGTGGGCATCACCCAAAGTAGCATAGTTGAAATACAGATACATAGTCAATATCCTAACTTCAGATACAGAAATGATACAGGCATACAGATTGGATGATCGCATTCAGTAAATTATAACCTTTCCAATGACACCTTACAAGACTCACCTTACAAGACTCAAAAGTTATGTCATATTCATATCATAAGCGTATTTCCACGAAGAATATGGAATGAAACATCCCAGTATAATTTCTTAAACACTATGAAATGTTCATTGGCTAATTGTAAGGGTTTTGTTTTTACCCTGGGCTCCTTTGGAGTACTTGTTTCCTCTTCTTCGCCCCCTGACTTCTATTCATGTTAGTTTCAAGTTTACAGATTGATCTCTTTTGCAGTTAGTCTTCAGGGTCTGCCTGAGGTCAAATGGTAACTTATGAGAACTGAAATATGAGAGGGAGGTAGTTTATTTAGCATTATATTCCCCGCCAGAGTCTTTCAGAGCAGTTTAAGTGGAGTAGTGGACCAAACCACAGTTTCTGGAGAGAATGGGAGTGGGGGACAATGTAGTGGGGCAGGAACAGTACTAGTTTTAAACTGCTGAATCTATCTATTGTATACTAAATACATAGCAGCTGAGCGGGAAGGGGTAATATGGTCATGGATTTCTGTTTTGGATCCAGTGACAAAGCCCTGCTTAGACACTGCCATTTCCACTTTTTATTTCTTCCTTCTCAAGTCTTTTTTTTCTGCTCCGTATTGTCTTTCTCTCTTTCCCAATTTCTCTGTTTCACTTAATCTCCCCTTATTTTATCTATAATCCCCTGCTGCCGTTCTGTCCTTACATCCTCTTTCTTCTCCTTTGCTTTGTCCCTCCTTCTCCCATCCCTTGTCTAAATCCTTCTATACTATTTGTGGCCTGCCAATAACTTAACCTTAACCTTCTTCTGCGTGAGAGGGTTGGCATACCTTCAACTCCTTTCCAACTAGCTTGTCTACCTGACCCTGTCTTCAAGAATTGCCTGGTACTTTTATCCACATGTGATCTGGAGTGTTCTCTTCCCACTTGACTCCTGGTCTTTCCTTCCTGGGTCTTTTCACACACCCTATATAAGAATGGCCATACAGAACAATGGTCTGTCTAGCTCAATATCCTGTCCTTTGTCAGTGGCTAGTACCAGATGCTTCAGAGGGAATAAACAGAACAGGACAATTATCGAGTGATCTGTCCACTGTCCTCCAGTCCCAGTCAGAGGTTTAGGGCCACCCAGAGCGTGGGGTTGTGTCCCTGATCATCCTAGGTCCACCAATGGGTATTATCTGTCTTCCAAGAACTTACCTAATTCTTATTTGAACCCAGTTATACTTTTGGCCCTCACAACATCCCCTGGCAATGAGGTCCACAGGTTGACTGTGCTTCCTTATGTTTTTTTTTAAACCTGCTGCCTATTTAATTTCATTGAGTAACTCCTAGTTCTTGTGTTATGGGATGGGGTAAATAATACTTCCTTATTTACTTGCTCTACACCATTCTATAGTATCCCTCCTTAGTTGCCTATTTTCTAAGATGACCCTCTCTAGCTTCTCCTTATAGCAGAAGATTTCCAGTTTTCTCTTTTTTTTCAAAGGGAGCTGGTAATCTCATCTCTTAGTGTCAGTCTTCTATCTCGTCTCCTAAACCTCCAATGCCAACCCTCTTCAGTGACAGGTTCACTCCCTCTGCCTCTACACTTGTCTTATCCTTCTCTCCATGCAGCACCTTCTTCCAGTAATTCACTTCCCACCACGCTGCCTACCACAAAGCAAATAAAACTCTATTCCCTCCTCTCATTCAATTCAGGAGCTGGGCAGTCTTCCCTGTTCTTCTTGTCCCCAGCCTTTCTGATTTGCAGTGTTCCAGGGCCAGTTCACAAACCCCTCGCAACTGAATCCTGCAGTGTCCACATCATTCCATGGGAAGAAAATTGGGATTAATCTCAGGATGAGGTGTGCAGTCTGTAGTAACTCAAATTGATAAACAAGAAGTTACTGACCAGCAGGTGGGAGTAAAGAGTTAAGCCAGGTTCATGTGCCACAGACACGCTCTGTTAACCTTCAACTGGAGCTCTCCAGGCATTTGAGAAACAAATGAACTAAGCTTTAAAATAGCTTCATGAGGTAGGTGCAAGTAGGTATAAATATCCCTCAGGCTTGGGGAAGGGGCAACTTGTACAAAGTCATGTAGCAAGTCAAAGGCAGCGCAGGAACGTAAATTTCCTGGCTCCCAGTGATTTTTATACTCGAGCATTAAGAGAATGAATGCATCAAAATTTGTGAAAGAGAGAGTTAGGAAAAAAATAGTTGTGTGTATTGTATTGGGGTCAGCTGCCACCTGAGCACCCCCTTGTGGCCAGAAGTCTCTCTATGACCCCTTCCTCTTTTTTTTTTTTTTCTTCATTGAGGTCTTTAATCAAACTCAGCCCACACCAAAGGAGCCTAAAACATTCCCCACCTGGGGTCCATTTTATTCAGTTCTCAGATGTGCACTGGGCTTCCAGGCCTCAACATTAGTTTAGTGTCTCCTCCCTGGGGGAGTTCCCACCTTTTCGGAGCTGGGCACAGTTCAATGTCTCTGCAAGAATCTTGCTGCTGCTTCAAGCCAGCTACAGCTTCTCAGACTTCTGTTTCCTGAGCATCCCCCAGCTAAATGTGGCCACTTGGTGCTCTTTATAGGAAAACAGTTTTTCTCCTACAAGAGTGTACCTCCTTTAGTTCCAGGCCCTCAGCCATTAAGGGGTGAGCCATCCTGTCACAGGTATACTTCCCTCGTCTCACTCTTCAAGGGAATGTCTGCAAACAAATATTCCGTGTCTAGGTGGGGTTTCTTTATCCCAGAAGAATTCTACTGAAGAGGACGAATGATCAAATTTCAGTACTGATCAGCCTGTGACATGGCCCTGGCACAAGTTATTCCCAGAGGATTTGTTTTACCCTGCGGTTAAATAGTTCATTAAACTTTGGCGTTAAAACCAGAGCAGGAAGACAACAAGAAACAAACAGGGAAGTTTCTGAAAGTAGGAAGAAAGAAACTCTTATCCGTATTTACTCATCTGTTGAGAATGTTATTAGATCTGCGTGGGAACATCCTAACAAAAGGAGGAGACTTAATAGGCAAGCTAGGTAACATTAGAGTTTGAGGACACAATGTGTTTCAAACAGTGCTCTAAAGGTGAGGTAGCCATTTCTTCTTTAGCCAAAGACAGGGTAATTCCTTCTGAAGGAGATTCCTTCCCCATTCCCCCTCAATAGTTTGGATTGATGGAGATAAACAATCTTTAAGAAGGAACTGAGAAGATTTAGCAGCTGCTGTGCAAGTATCCGTGTCAATGTGGACATCAGTGCTAGTCTGGTGTGGTGAGCCTGAAGGAGAAATCAAGACACAGAACTAATTTCAGTCTGTTCTGCATGAAATCCGTATGGCAGTAGTGTCCCTCTCCAGTTATTCCTTCCTCCAAGGGTAGCGGAATGTAGGAGACAGTTGTGGACGTGTCTGTGTCAGGAAAGTAAATCAAATGCCAAGCATTGCCAAAATTACTGGAGGCAAGACCCTTTTCGTAAGGGGAGTAGCCAAACATGCAGAGTAAGAAACATGGTTTACTTTCAGTAAAGAGAATACACTTCCTTTGTGTTTCTGTTTTCTGCAGATAGACAAAAAGAATCTTTGGGTGTAGCAGGGGATTAAGGTTTACCAGGAATAGGAGAGGTATAGGAGGCACAGAAACTAGCCCTCCACATCCTCCACAGATAGTCCAATGGCTTATAAGAGACTGCCCCGATCAAGGTCAAATACTGTGAGAGGGAGCAACCACTTCATTTCAAGGAATAAGTGTTGATGATGATGCTGAGGAAAAATCTATGACTTAAAGGTCATTAAATACCTTAAGGTCCAAGTTTATACTGTGACTTCTATCCATATATGGAGTCAAGCAATAGAATGTGTGAGAAGCCCTTCAACATCCTGCAGCAATATGGTAGCAGCCACAGAAGACGTCAGAGTAGAAGATGGTGGGAAGCTGTTCTTGGAGCAATACTCTTATTTGTGTCATTCTGAAAAGAGTAGAGAGAAATTTCTTATTAATCACATGGGAGAAACAAACTTCCATGTGGAGACATTGGCATTAATCCTCTTGGCCGTAACTTCATTGTGGCAGGAGGAAGGGGGATGTGCTGAACTTTTGTGGCAGAAACATGCAAGCAGCTCAATGGTCCTCTCTACAAACACGCATGAGAAGTTGGACATAATGGCCTCCTTGCTTTTAAAAAGGAACGGCACGAATTGTAGTTGAAAAATAACACATCATATTAATGGATGGAGAGGCTTTATTGCTTCTAATCTGCTTAATCAAATCATCTGTTCCTTCAGTATTTCTTGTGGGTAGTTGCTTCTGATATAGTGTAGCAGAAAGAAAAAAAAATTCACCTGAATTTTCTGGTAGTCAGGCTTTAACAAAGAAAATAACAAGAAATTAAAATTTTCTGACAAAATGAGAGTGAGTGCTATTGTTAGGATTGCTACTGTAAATATATTAGGTTTGTTATCAGAGCTGTATTACTGTGTTTTCTCATTTCTACTGATTGGTAGTGACAAGCTTTGGTAGGAGCCAGAATAGGCAGTCTTTGCTGTGACGTAAACCAGACTTCTAGCTTTGCATTAACTGCTCCTCCCACAGACCAGAAGGAAGGGGAAAAACTCTGTACAGAGGGAATTGTTGGAAAAAAATGAGTAGGTTTTCCTTTCATTTTCCTTTATCCACTGCTGCTTTTGCCTGGAGTCTCCTAGTCTCACAACTTCCAGTCTTGTCATTGGCTTAGCTCTCCTGGCCTGAAAGGTTGTGGTATGGCAAACATTTTCAATGTTTGTAAAATTGATGGAAAATCATGTATTTTATTATCTAAAAAATGGTTTTTTGACTATAAAAACCTCTCTTCCGCAGGAAAAATTTATGGAGGGCATTCCATTCTGTTCCACCTACGTTAGTTGGAATGAAGCGGACGGGAGGGGGAAGAAGCTTTGTTTGTATCTCTGTGTGGAACACTGACCAGTTTGATTTTTAATTTTCTATTTCTTGTATTGAACACCATAGTTCTGCATACTTACTAGGTAAATGCAACTAGTCTGCTTAGCGCTGAAAATTACTCTCAGTCCCTGTCCCAAAGACCTTACTCAACACAAACGGGGAAGGTTATTCTATTTATTGACTTTTTGTCATTCTGCTTTTGTTGTTGAGTAGATGTCCAGCAATCTGGAATATCTCTCTGTCTCTGGTGGTGGTTTTCATGATTTACCCTGTCCTCCCAAGAAGTATTTTTGGGGGGACTTAAAGGCACCAAATTGCCTTTCATATCTGGGCTGGGCACTGGAAGAAGATCAAATAACCTTGCTCTAAGTATGAATGAGTGGAGATCACGGTCAGATCCAGATTGGCATTTTTGTTTTTTTCATTGGAGTCAAATCTACACCTTAGGGAAAGGTAATTCCCTCCCTCCGCAGCTGTTATGCAATGGTGTTGACCATGTCTTCATGTACAGCACTGCAGCGGCACAGCGGGTGAAGATGCTCTATGCTGATGGGAGAAAGCTTTCCCGTCGGCATAATAAAACCAGCTCCATGCCTGGCAGAAGCTCTCCCCCACCATAGCGCTGTGCACACGAGCGCTTATGTCGATGTAACTTATGCGGCTCAGGGGAGTGGTTTATTCTGAGCAACATAAATTATGCTGACATAAGATGCAGTGTAGATGTAGCCTTTGTGCAAAGTAGATCTGAGCCCAAAATACAAAGATCATATGTTCCAAAAAACTGAATTCTTCCAA
The DNA here is from genome assembly GCF_003597395.2 of Chelonoidis abingdonii. Lineage (NCBI taxonomy): Eukaryota > Metazoa > Chordata > Testudines > Testudinidae > Chelonoidis > Chelonoidis abingdonii. The sequence continues at coordinate 82,185,595 of NC_133773.1, forward strand.
AGTTTGGGGAAGTTTGGATCAAAGAATTTGCGTATATCTTCACAGCAGAGTTAACCTAGATTCCTTACCTGGGTGTTGCCCCTAATTCCTATCCTGTCCATACACACAACCTCTTCTCCCTGAGTATAGTGATGCTGGCCCATCTGGAGGTATGATTTGTAGCCTGGGTTCTGCTTGTAACTGTCACACTTTATAGTGTGCTCCTCATCATTCAATACTTTCCCATAATTCCCCCTACATGCCCTGAAGGACATGTTCTTCCACAGTGCACTGGAAAAGAATCACAGAGCGGCTCAGCTTACTGCAGTACAAAGAGCCATGGGCTGTGTCCCCACCCACAAGTCCTAGTAATATGCAGAGGAAGGGTGGCACCAGTTAAGAACTCTACTCATGCATTTGTAGCATGTCTGCTCATACTCTAGCAGGCTAACACCAGTGCTCCGAGGCAGGTGCCGATCACCGAGGTTAATGCTGTGCTGAAGACATACTCTTTGGTTCAGGCTCATCTCTAGTGCTAAGAGACACAGGCTTTTTTTTTATTTATTTATTACAAAGACCTACTTTTTTAAAGAAAATGTCAGAATTAACTACTTTTTTTGTATCTAGATAATTATAATTTCAAGCCCAGATCCTGTTAATGGAGGTGTCAGAATGTTACCATGCTGCATTGTTTCATTACTGCCACTTGTAAAATTCACCCCAACTCCCGTCACAAATTTGCACAATTATTCTAAAAGTCATAATCTTGTTAGATTTTGTACTATTTTTTTTAATGCTGAAATGTAAAAACCTGTGAAGCAACTGAAGACAAAATACCAGAAAATCATTGTTCCCAGATGAGACACCATTTTGTATCTGAATTTCTTTGCACTTAAGTGTATGTCTACACGGCAAAGAAAAACACGGGGCTGGCCTGTGCCAAGCAACTCAGGCTGTGGGACTATTTCATTGCAGTGTAGACTTCTGTGGTCAGGCTGGAGCCTGGGCTTTGGTCCTAGAGTCCGAGCTTCCATCCTGCAGGGTCCTTCCATCCTGCAGGGTCCTAGAGTCCGAGCTTCAGCCAAGCCAAAAGTCTACATAGCAGTGAAGCAGCCCTGCAGCCGGAGCTCTGTGAGCCTAAGTCTGCTGGCATGGGCCAGCTGCAGATTTTTCTTTGCTGTGTAGACACATCCTAAATCTAACTCTGTGTGTGACTATTTTACTTAAGTGGTACCGAATATTAACAATTGCACTAACTCCCTTCCCCTTTTCCTTTTTCTGCTGAATTGACTATTAAAACACTAAGACCATGTCTGCCCTAGAGAAACAAGCCACTAAAAACTGAATCAGTGGGATAGCATTGGTTAGCTACCAACAACAAGGTGTATTTGCACTAATAATGCTGTTTACATTTGCCCCATGGCCATATTGTGCTGTATTAGCCATTGTAGTCACACTGCCCTCTGGGTACCTTTCTCAAAAATTCCTGACAATTCCCAGACGCAGCAGCTTCTGAGAGATTTCAAAAGGCCTTGGGGAGCAGAGGGAATTTACAGGAGAAGACTTCAAAATCCCTTAACTCTCCAGAGAACTGTCATAAATTACCTGGAGATGGTGCCTGTTCCTAATCCTTTTTATCAAAACAGGGGCTAGGTGAATGTTCTGTTCTGCCTCCTTGCTCAGCAGGAAACATTTCTGGTGAAACTCTGAAGAGTAGTCATGAGGCATCTGAGGTGGCGCTGGTGGGATAAGAGATTTTGTTAGTATCTGTGGCCAGCTAGAGCATGGATTGGGCTTGTTTGCAGAATCAATGATGCATTTATCATGCACACAGCACCTCCTGAGCTGGTGGCAGTGTCTTGTGCTTAAGGGTGATCCAGCCAATAGACCACTTCAGACCACAGCCACAGACAGTTTAGACCAACAGTCCTGGTTGCATAATTTCATGAAGAGGAAGGATGCTCTTTTTTAATACCTTTGTGCTGAGTTAGCCCCGAGATCCTCACGGTCTAGCACTATAAAGAAAGCTCTCTGCAAAATGGTAAAAAGAGGGAGAATTGCCTTGTGAGAGCTGGCTTCACTGGTTAGTTGGGCACTGATTTGAAGTTGTAAGTTCTACAGTGGCTTTGTCTAGAATGGGGAGAAACTAAAACATTTTGTTTAATGCATCTTTAATAGTATTTAGCGTAGACCAGCGGTTTTCAATTTTCTTTTCAAAATTTTCAAATGAAGGTGTGGACCCCTTTGGAAATCTTAGACATAGTCTGAAGACCCTGGGTTGAAAACCACTGTTCTGTGGTAACAACATCATTTTGTGGACCCATAAACAGAGTATGTCTACACTATGAAATTAGGTCGAATTTATAGAAGCTGTTTTTTAGAAATCGTTTTTATACAGTCGATTGTGTCCCCCCCACAAAATGCTCTAAGTGTATTAAGTCGCCGGACTGTGTCCACAGTACCGAGGCTAGCGTCGACTTCCAGAGCGTTGCACTGTGGGTAGCTGTGAGTAGCTATCCCACAGTTCCCCCAGTCTCCGCTGCCCACTGGGATTCTGGGTTGAGATCCCCATGCCTGTTGGGGCAAAAACAGTATCGCGGGTAGTTCTGGGTACATGTCGTCAGGCCCCTTTCTTTCTCCCTCCCTCCCTCTGTGAAAGCAAGGGCAGACAATTATTTTCATGCCTTTTTTCCTGGGTTACCTGAGCAGACGCCATACCACGGCAAGCACAGAACCCGCTTAGCTCACAGTCACCATATGTCTCCTGGTTGCTGGCAGACGTGGGACTGCATTGCTACACAGCACCAGCTCATTGCCTTTTGGCAGCAGATTGGTAGCCATCGTCGTCATATTCCTGGGTGCTCTTTTAGCCGACCTCGGTGAGATCGGTCGGGGTGCCTGGGCAGACATGGGAGTGATTCAGCCAGGTCACTCCCATCTTCTGGTGAGCAGCCAGGAGATGACGATGGCTAACAATTGTAATGCAACATCTTCTGCCGAGCACCCAGGAGATGACGATGGCTTGCAGTTGTACTGCACCGTCTGCTGCCAGCTTAAGATGTAAAAGATAGATGGCCTAAACCAAGAAATTGACCTGATTTGCTTTGTGACATAAACAGCCTGCTGAACCCAGGGTTTTGAGCTCAATCCTTGAGGGGGCCATTCTGTGTGACAGTTGTTTGTGTTTCTCCTTGATGCAAACCCACCCCCTGTAAGCCACATCATCAGTCGCCCCTCCCTCCATCAGAGCAACGGCAGACAATAGTTTTGCACAAAACCAGGCGAGGAGGCGATGGCAGTGCGGTCACAAGAGGGACATGGTCATAGACTTCTCACAAAGTACAGGCTGGCAATGTGCCCCGGAAATGTGCACATCATGCTGATGAGCTCTGCATGAGCTCTGCAAACACGCTGGCCAAACAGGAAATGTATGAAATTCAAAAGTTCGCGGGCCTTTCCTGTCTACCTGGCCAGTGCATCTGAGTTGAGAGCGCTGTCCAGAGCGGTCACAATGGAGCATTCTGGGATAGTTCCTGGAGGCCAATACCATCAAATCGCGTCCACACTATCCCAGATTCGACCCAGCAAGGCCAATTTCAGTGCTAATCCCCTCCTCGGAGGTGGAGTAAAGAAATCGATTTAAAGAACCCTTTAAGTCGGGGGGAAAAAAGGGCTTAGTCATGTGACAGGTCCAGGCTTAAATCGAAGTAACACTGCTAAATTTGACCTAAAGTCATAGTGTAGACCAGGTCATAGTCTGTGAATCCCCAGGGTCTGGACAACAGGTTGAAAACCACTGGTGTCGACAATCAAGTATAAAAATGTGCTAACTGGTTGTGGTTAACCCTAAAGGGTGCTGCTGAGAGGGAGGTGAACTGGAAAACACATTGTATGTTTCCGGGATATGTGGTTAGAATGGACAATGTGCTAGAGATCACAGAGGGATTTAAATAGCTGGAGTTCTCAAACTGTGCTTGAACGATTAATGGAACCCTTGTGCCCATGCTCCTTTCTGTCCTCCTCAAGTCCAGGAGGCACAGTAACCGAAATGGATACCATTTGTCCCTTTACTTTATAAGCAGCCTGCCCGCTTCAATGCTCTTCAATGGTGGATGTGGTATAACTCATAGAGTGTATGTTGGAATATTGCATTCATAGAATCATAGAATATCAGGGTTGGAAGGGACCTCAGGAGGTCATCTAGTCCAACCCCCTGCTCAAAGCAGGACCAATTCCCAACTAAATCATCCCAGCCAGGGCTTTGTCAAGCCTGACAT
>NC_133773.1:82195078-82207437 GCF_003597395.2 Chelonoidis abingdonii
TTAGGGGGTCTTTTGCCCAAGGACCCCTACTGGAAAGTTGGGTACCAACCGGGATTTGAACCCCGGTCTCTCGTATCAAAGGGCGGTCTCCCGTATCAAAGGGCAGCGCTCTTAACCACTACACTATCCAGTTGCTTCAGATACAGAAATGATACATGCATACAAACAAAATATATAAAAATAAATAAATAAACACAGACAGAGAACATTGAAACAATAGGTGTTCACAGACGTTGTAGTGCAGGTCTTCTCATCCTTTACTTAGGCAAGAAAGTATTATTCCTTCCTTTTAGAGACTTTTTCCATTAGGGTTGCATGGGAAACCTTAATTCTGGCATTTTAAAACTTCTGAGATCTTGATTTTTGCCTACTTCTACTGCTCTGGGGTCTTTTTGTGTGGAATTTTATTTGTATTACAAACACATAGTTGTAGGGTTTTTGTTTTTGAGGAGTCACTTGCGGTTTTTGCACAAACTGGGTTTTATAATAAAACAAGTTTATTAACTACAAAAGGCAGTAGTGTCAAAGCATGGTCCCAGGAAGCTTCTAGGGAAGGAGAGAGATTAGTATCTTCCAAATCTTATTGTTCCTTCCTAATGGCCTATCAGAGTGGATGGCCTGCTGTCTGGTGGGTGTTTACCAAGTACACACACAGTTTTATATAGTCAATATTCCTAACTTCAGATACAGAAATGATACATGCATACAGACTGGATGATCACATTCGGTAAATCATAACTTTTCTAATGGTATCTCACATTACCCATCTTGCATAAAATATATCTTAGTTATGCCATATTCATCTCATAAGCATATTTTTATGATGAATTTGGGGTGTAATTGTCACAGGGGGATGTTGGAATAATTGAGAGGAGGGCATAGTGAGGAGAAACTGGGAGAAGGTGGTGGAGAAGAAAGCATAATAAGTAGGGAGAAAGAGGTTGGGCTGCAGTGGCAAGAGGGTTAAGTTGAAGATGACCAGCCAACCAGTAGTTGGGAGGAATAAGTATATCCAAAGTCCAGTTTTGGGGTTAAGTGAATGATTTCAGGAGTCTGAACATTCCTGCCAGCTGCTGCTGTTCACCATGAGAAGGGGTAGGTAGGAGAGGGGAGACTGGCTAGGCCAATGTGGGTCCCTCTGGGTCTGGTGGGATGACACAAATCAGGGCTGAATTATTCTGACCTACCCTCTGTGTTCTGCGCTGTAGTTAGTGCATGCTGGCATTTGCATGCATAAGTCCATGTCCTGAATTTCAGAAAGGTCTTTCAGAGCTCTTCAGTATTTTGGATTGTCTCAGGTAAATATGTAGTTCTCTACTCCAGGGATCGGCAACCTTTGGCATGCAGCCTGCCAGGGTGAGCCCCCTGCCGGGCCAGGCCAGTTTGTTTACCTGCCGCATCCGCAAGTTTGGCCGATCATGGCTTCCACTGGCTGCGGTTTGCCGCTCCAGGCCAATGGGGGCGGCAGGAAGCAGCACAGACCAATGAATGGGGCTTACCCTGGCAGACCGTGTGCCAAAGGTTGCCAATCCCTGCTCTACTCCTTTTAAATGGAATCTAAATCCTGGCTCCCAAGGATGAGATTTCCTCTCTTCTTCACTTGCTAACCTATGGTACAATACACTTAAATCGGTTAATGTGAATTGCAGACCATTCTGTGTAACACTGAAATTAATTATAGGGCTGAGCTCCAGTATCTCTTGTTATGGGAGATGAGAAGTCATTCTGACCCTCCTGGAGGGGAGGGGAAACCATTTCAACCCTTATCAGGGGGACAGAGTACAAATTATAATTGTGCCCAAGTTCCAAAAAATGAGGCTTTTTAGTAGCTATGCAGTTCATATTGCTTCTAGTGTTTAAACAGTTGTTTGAGAGCCATTCCACGCCAGTCAGGACCCAGCCCAGTAGGATCTTACAGGATTCTGTGCATATCTTTAATCTCTTGCTCAAAGCATTGTCTGACATGCCCAGACAAGTCATTCACCACAAGAGCAGTGTGTGGGAAAATAACCCAATCAGAGTGACCAAAAGAAGAGTAATGATTGTGCAGCTAAGCATTTGGAGGAGAACTAGCATGTAAATTTCTTTACAATAAATAAATAAAAGTTCTGTAAGAGTATACTTCTAAATGTATGTGAAATGTAAAGAGAGTCTGATATCTTTGCACACAAACAATACATCTGAAAGAGGGAAAAGTACAGACTAAATATACAGACAGCTTATTTTAAATATTTGGGATGGCTTTTGAGAATCCTGAAATTTTGTACTTTTGATTGTTCTGGCATCAGTGCTGTTCCACTCAGATTAACTCCGAATGTAAGGGAATCTTGTCATTGAAGATCGTCAGTGATCACCAGGGTTATTATTTAAGGTGTGCCAGTTGACCCTTGACAGCTATACCTCTTGCTCAGCTGCAAAAATCAGAATTCATGGACCCTTCTACAGCATGTAAATATGGAACTATAGAACATATCCTTCATTAGAGAGAGAGCACTGAGGCTATATGGTCAGGTGCAGAAAGGGGGCTGATGTTTTACATTTGAAAAAACAGGAAATGTTTCCTGACAAAAGCAGACCATTTCTGTCCTTGCAAGATGTAATCTACATTTCATACTGTTGTTAGCAACTACTATTTAAGAGATGTCAATAAAATAGAATAGGCCAGTACTTTCTTGCTGCTGTGTAAATGACAAGGAAAATAATGTATTTGTTAATTAGTAGATGTTGCTGTCTTGACAGAGTTTTTTCCAATAGCTTTATTTGTATCATACCACACAAAAAAAGATGTATTCTAGTTGTGATCATTTTTTTCCTGATGCATATTAGTACAGTAGAGTGAATTAATTCCTCAGTACCAGCTTGATTCTGATTGACTTAAAACAGAGTTTGGCTTGAAACATAAGAACAGCTTATTTTCCACTTTTACAAAGTATATTGTGTGTTTGGAAATAGGTTTGTGACTAAAGTTTAATTTAAAAAAAAAAACCCACCTTTTGGCAATAAATGAGGTCATCCAGCCTGATTGCCAAGGCCATCTGTTATAATTTATTAATACATTTTTAAAAGGGCAGCATGAATTGATGATACGGTAGTTGTATTTTTGATGCCTCAGTGGTTGGTTGTCAAGTACTGTCATTGTATGGATCACTGTTCTTGAAGAAGGTTTTGGTTAAAATAGTATATATCTGCCATCTGTTTCAGAAATGCAAGCATCCTACACAACTACTGTGGCATTGGGAATAGCGCATGCTTTCTTGAAAATAGAGCTGATGGCAAATTGCAGAAATCAGCCAGTTCTTAAAGTGACTGTCCCCACATGTAGTGCACTTTTGGTTGGGCATATGTTCCATGCAACAAAGACCAGAGAATTTTCTTTAGCAGTGTCCATGTGGTCTGCTCATGGGTCTCTGCTCTCCTTGTGCTCCACACCAATAGAATAAAGGAGGCTGCTGGACTGCCACCATTCTAGTTCCTTCTTTCTGCTTGTGGTCTAGGACGGAGCTTCAGTGTTCATGCTGTATGGCTTCTCCTGGTAAATAATATTAAAAAAGTTGTTGTAGTCTTAGTTAGTTTTTAGCGCAGTTAGGCCTGGTCTACACTACGCGGTTAAATCGATTTAAATGCTGTACCCGTCCACACAACACTCTTTATATCGATATAAAGAGCACTTTATATCGATTTCTGTACTCCTCCCAGACGAGAGGAGTAGCGCTAAAATTGATATAAACATATCGGATTTGGGTTAGTGTGGACGGAAATCGACGTTATTGGCCTCTGGGCGGTATCCCACAGTGCACCACTGACCGCTCTGGACAGCAATCTGAACTCGGATGCAGCGGGCAGGTAAACAGGAAAACCCCTGCGAACTTTTGAATTACATTTCCTGTTTGCCCAGCGTGGAGCTCTGATCAGCACAGGTGGCGGACAGTGCGGATGCAGTCCCCAAATCCAAAAAGAGCTCCCATGCATGGATGTATGGGGAGGATACTGATCTGATCGCTTTATGGGGAGAACAAATGCTGGTTCTATCCAAAGAAGCTTCCGTTATCAGAAGATGAAATGCCAAAGCGTTTGAAAAAATCTCGCAAGGATAACACAGCGTGCCTAATGCATTGGCAAGTGTAACGGAAAGCCAAAGAATCAAATGGACGCTCAGGGAGGGAGGGAGGGGTACTGAAGGACTCCCAGCTATCCCACAGTTTCCACAGCAGTCTCTGAAAAGTATTTTGCATGTCTTGGCTGAGAAATCACACGCCAATGTCTGTAGTTCAAACTCAGTGTCTGGCGTTGGTTACAGGGAATAGCTTCCTCAGTTTCTCCCCCCCCCCACCACCACCACTGTGAAAGAAACAGGGAAAGAAATCATTTTCTTGACTTCTTGTCACAACGTCACTATCGTGTCTGAATGACTGCAGGTAAGATCGCGCAATTGCTGCGAACACGTGAAGAACAGTATTCCCCCCCCCGCTCCTCCTACTCCCCTCAAACCAACGTGTGGCACAGGTTGCAATAGGACGTGGGTACCTGGTTCCTCCACGAACCACCTGAAGTGCTCCAGTGCTTTTTTAAACTGATATGGGGCGCCTGGGTAAGAAACAGGAATGATTCCTGTTCACTCCCATAGATATGCGAGCGACAGTAAACCGTCTAGTATACAGTCTTCAATCAAAAGCAATGGGGCTGAGCTTCAATCAGCACCCCCATCTCCTTTCCTGTGTTAAAAGAAAAAGATGTTCTGTACTAGCCTGGAACTGTCATCCAGCTATAGTCTAGCATCCCTGGGCTCCTCACTCCCCGAAAGCCTGCTTATTTTGTTCTCTGCCTGGACTGTCATAGTCCGGGAGGCTGCCTCCCCTCATTTTATCCCACTACAAGTCTCCGTTATCTTAATTGCCTCGCATTCTTTATAAGCTTCATGACCACAGGAATTGGGTTGGGGGGGGGGAGCACTGCACGGTAGCCCAGGATGGTTAGCGGGGAGGAGGGAAGCAACGGTGGGTTGTGGCAGGGGCACCCCGCGGTGAATACTGACACGAGAAGGAGCTGTGTCTCTGATACACTTGGTCCTCAGTAGTACACTTGCCCCTTATTCATTATGGCAAGGCTACATAGACTGCTATGTTTTAGAAACCATAAAGGAAGCAGATTGACTCGGGGAGGCTCATTCCCAATTTTTGCTTTGCGCGCCCCGCGGCCAATTCTCAGCCATGGGGCACTCATGATCAGCAAGGTCGGACAGTACAGAGGGGGGAGAGATAACAACCGTCTATCTCATTGCCAGTTTTAACCTCGCAGCAGTAGCAGTAACAGAACGAGCCGGTAAAACCATCTCTGAATATCACCAGTGAAAAGCAAATGAATGCTGCCGTGTGTAGCCGCTGGAGTATCGCTTCTCTGTCCGCGGCATCCAGTACACAGTACGGTGCCTGAGGGAAAAAAAAAAAGCTGAACAGGCCTCGAGTGGTTGCCGGCTGCTATGGACATCTGCCAGTGGCAATCCAGGGAAAAACGGAGTGAAGAGGATTGTCCAGCTGTTGTTATTTCTGGAGGAAGGAATGAGCGTGACGAGGACATTTACCCCAGAACCACTGCACGGACTGAGCAAATGATTCAACCCAGAGATTCCCAAGAGGATTGAGGGAGACTTAGCGTGGAATCTATGGGATAGCTTACCGGATAGCTTACCCACAATGCAACCGCTTCATGAAATGCGGACGCTAAGTAAGCCTCGGACCAATGGACCGCACAATCGCCGAATTACTTGTGGCCCTAGTGTGGGCCCCGCAGTGAATTGAATTTAATAATTCAAGTTTTATTAACTGAGTTTAGCTAATTCGATACTTATCGCGTCAGTGTAAGAACGTGGCCCTTAGTTTCATAGAAGTCTGGTTCATTATCTTGCAATCCTTTTCTGGGAGCGAGAAGCCATGGCGTACTCGCTTTCAAACCCCTGACTCTCCAGTGTCTCTGCAGGGATTATGCCAAGGATGCTTCAGAAGCTGCAATATGTCCGCCCCAAGAAACCTTCTCAGCGCAGACTCTCCCATGGTTCCTCCTCTGTATTGAGGATATGGATATGGGGCACACGTCCCCAACAGATGAGGTTGTCTGCAGCGTGGTTCCCAAGTGTAACTAAGAATATTGGGGGGATCGGTATTCCACGAAAACACCTGCTTTAGAATCATGTGCAGAATTTGGCGATGATATTAAATTTTTTTTCTGAAGTATTCCGTAAACTATGGGTTTCAGTAAAAGGCATCGGAAAGCTAGAAACCGAAGTCCTCATATAGATCTGCAAGAAACAGACTACTCGCGTGGGTAGAGGTAGTTGCAGGAAGATCCATAACATTACCTTCGGTTACCAAGAAGTGTCGTGATGAAAGGTTAATCTAAAAAACTTGATTTGCTGTTTCTCCTCTAGATTTTTGATCTAATTAAGTAGACTTACATCTGTTATGGGATGAAAGATTTATAACCTGAGAGTCACCAGAGAGCAATTGTCAGTGGAAATATTATGCACAGTTAGAAGTTGTAAAAGGGCACACTGACAGCTGTGTTGTACAACCTTTGCTCAGTTAAAAAGACACACTGAAATCACCGTCATGACGGGTATAACATAATCAGGGGATGATTTACCCACACAGATAGCTAGGCCGTACCAGAATTATATGCAATGTTGCCACCATGTCTAACCAGCTGACCACTTAGAAAAGCCAGCCTCACAACCTTCAGTTGTATAGATATGTAGTAACGCGACGGACCTGTCAAATACTTGGTCCTATCCGGTTGAAAATTTCAAGGGAGGCAGCTAGAATTAACCCAGAAAAGTTGTCTGTCACAGCCTTGCACACCCCTTGGCTGGCTTCCGCGAGTTTCTTGGCAATGCTCGTAGTTTATATCACTGCCTGGCGACATATGTGTGGGGCCTCCTGGCAAAGAATCACATGATTCTACCTCAGAGGAGCCGCTTCAATGTAGCCGGGAATAGGGAGAATAACAGGGAGTCCTGGGAAATCCCTTCTTGATCCCAACGCATAGGGTCTAAATTGCTACACTGAGACTTACTCCCCTAAGTAAGGAGATACCTACAACTCACTTGGGAGAGGAAAGCTATGCTGATGCAGCAAAACCTAGAAGACTTCACTAGTAGATTCTGGTTTATGTCAAAAACACACACTGCCACTAATTCCCTGCAAACGCCTTCGAGAGAACAGAGTTGTTTGGGCAATTGAAACGACAGATATCGTGAGGCTGTAAGTGGTCAAGTGGGTGCCCATTGCTTGGCGTGATTTCTGCCTCTGATCTTGGCATGACTGGGCTCTTTATCCTAACGGCTCCTCTGCCAACCACATATTGCATTCCAGAATGGAAAAGCACACATTCGAGAAAGGAGAAAGAGTTCTGAAGGTTATTTCTATCTACTAGCAAGCACCATGTGCAGAGTAAGCTGTACAAACACTAGTAAAGAGATCAGTCCGCTCTCAAAGAGCTTACCCACACTAAAAAGACATGAGCAGACACCAAGGGGAAGGGAAGAGGCACAAGAGGGGTGAAGGGATTTGCCTACATTTACACAGCAGCCAAAATAGCAGAGCGGAGGAACTTTCTTATGCCTGAGGCCCAATCTGTGCCCCATTAGAACCAGCGGCCGTCGCAAGACTTTTTGGAGGATATGGGCCCCCGTTGCCCTTGTCTGCACCCTACCACCTCCCAGACCTGGCCGTAGGCTGAGGGTCCGCTAGTCCAGGGAGGGAACAGCCAGGGGTAAGGTGCCAGGCTGGAATGTAGGGGCACCGAACAGCCAGGGGCTGAGGCTTGGTGACACGAGAACGGCAGCAAACGGGAGCCTAACGAGAGGCACGGCCACTGCACAGGTGTTGACTCCCACTCCTGCTCTTGCCCCAGCCTTGGCCCTGGGAGCACTAGGAATTGATCCGTGGCACTGGGGCAAGACAGTGGGGACCTGTGCTGAGTAGCCGTGGCAAGGATGTGGACAGCATCCAGGTACATGTCCGGACAAAGCTGGGAGACGCGAGTTGGGGCAGAACTGGAGCAGAGCTGGAGGAGCAGGGAGGAGCTGGGCGGTGCTCTCGACCTTGCCCCCCAACGATGTCTCTGGAGAGATTACATATCCTACAGCCACTGTAGAGGGGAGACCGCTGATGTACACACAACACTGACATGCCTTGATGAATGGCTTTCAGCTATAAACTTCACCTGCCTTTCTCATGACAGGGAAGGGGTTCCTCATTCACCCTTCTCTCTGTCCACACAAATCTTGCATCCATTGTTTACTGTATGTCCAGCCCCAAAAGTAAAACCTCACTTCAATCTACAAAATTAATTGTTTGGCGAACGAAACAAAGAACGAGCAAAACCTAAGTACGGCCAAGGAAGAACAGCACAGTGTATGGCTGGGTCCTCTCGTTATGTGTTGATATCTGAAGTACACATCAGAGACTATAATAGATGTGCTGATCTTAGACTCAATACAGAGTTCTTAGAAAAAGACTGCACGTGAGCAGTTTCATAAGCTTAGTTATTCATCCAATTCTTCGTGCCAAGCACGCAGACAAGACCGTCTGCACACAATAAGAGGTCTATTGGAATACCATAGGGTCACTCATCGGCAAAGCGATGACAAAACCTGTAATGTGACAGTCACATGTCCCTATATTGCTAAATATAGGGAAACAGCAACTGGCACTGACTGAGTAGTTCTATTGTTGGGCGAGCATATATTCTGCATATTATGTTCGGCGCGCGTTAATTATCCCGGGAGACCGCGCGCGGAGTTATTCACACTTGACGTCTGCTCACCCATAAATGGGATATCTAAGGTCACACGTGCTGCAGTGCCTCGTAAAGGACGACGTCTGTCCCTCAATTTCCAATCCTCTTCTCACGAGCTATCACAATGTCTGAGCAGTGTCTCACTTTATGACACCATACAAGCGACCATTAACTTCTCTGGTCTAGCCCTTCTGTCTTAATTCCTTTCTAGTCATGACCTTTAGCGGCTTCTCAATACTCAGAGGTTATCAAGAGTTATTTACTAGGGCTAGAAGTACATGGACCGAACCATACGACTAGAGGCCTGCCAATGCGCTTTGGATTCTGTAGATGTGAGGGGGTGTCTAGCTTTGAAGCATTGCCTTTATGTGGTGACGTGCTGCTGCCCTGAGACAGGAGGAGGTCACATGCATGGCATAGAACCCTCCAATTAGAGCGAAGTGTGCTCACGAACACCAGACCAGATTGTGGAGGGCCTTGTTGTCATGACCCAATGAGGGCCATTCAAGGCCATACATATGGGCTGCTCAACAGCACAGACACGAGAGAGAGCAGTTTCTCCTGGCCTCTAGGAAGAAGGACCTGAGCGCCTAGGAGTAATGCCTGGCTAACCAAGTGCTGGCAGAGTAGTAGAGAGAACGGAGCTTCTGGCTGCCCATTTACACGACAATGAGGCCCTGGATGGAAGGGCAAATAAAAGGTGTCTAAGCTGGCTACCTCCACATGCGCCAATGAAGAAATGGCTAACATCAAGTAGCTCACAGTTTGCCCCTGAGAGCACAAAGGGACTCATACTGGCCAGGAAGCAAGCGAGCCAGAGTTGAGGCAGTGGCTGACTGTAGCCACTCCAGATTTACCCACTGAAAGAGGGGGAGACGAGTGAACAGGGCACAGCGAGGGGTATGCCCAAGAAGTGACACTGGGTCTGGGAAAGCAACACAGCTTACAGAGTGGTGGAACAGCAAAGCGGGAGTATGGTGAAGCGATGACACAACCGTGTCTGTTACAACTGTCCCCCCTGAGCGCATTCCTGTATGCCCCTCCCCTTTCTGTTTGTCCTGTGATGGCCGCCCCCTCCTCCCAATTTGTGCCATTAAAAAGGTTTTTTTTCCCAAAAAAAAACCAGGCCCCCCTGGTTCATAGGGATGAAGCTTGTACTAGACTAACTGAGCCACTGCTCTGCTGAGGAGGCGCTTGCTTCTTTGTTAGCTCCTTTTGGTCAGGCCACCCGGCTTGGTGTGGGGGGTGCGCCAAGAAATGCAAAGACGTGAATGGCCAAATTATATTAAGCATATGAGTCTACCGGTAGGCTCAGAACGATGCTGCAGGTGCACTGCCGAATGCTCACCTCCAGCTTTTCCTGCCTTCGCTCCTCTCCCATGTATCAAAGAGGAGCCATCAAACAGTACTGGGGATGAGACTCCCTGAGCTTACTGGCATTTAAAAAAGCACAGACATTTCTGAATCAGAACCCTCTCAGATGAAGTTCTTGCTTGGCCAGCGCTGGCTCTGATCAGCTAAGGGGTCTTTGGGGGCCTCTCCCTGTGCTCACAACAGGTGTGCTTTATGAGCGTAACACCGTTTTTAAACTCCCCCCCATGAACAATGACTTTGCGTGCACCTGGAGATCTCCCGATTATGTGTAAGCTGAGAGTCGAGTCCCGCTCTATCCTCCGATGCTACTAGCTTCCTGTTCTGACTGCAGCCTGTCCTGGTGATTGGTAAGAACTCCCTCCTTGGAAAAACTACCCTTGTCCTTGCTGCGCCTTGATTTCTCAATCAGACCAAGCAAACTCGACCCAAGCGTATCACTTCCTATGCGGTACTGTTCTGACTGAATAATACTGCTTTCTTGCTCTCAAACGCGCCGCGTTTGCATGGCGCTAAAAATAAGCCTGTGCTGCTGCACAGCTGTGCTCCTGTGCTGACCAGCTTGCACCGCCCCCGGCTGCAGCTCAACCACTAGTACCCACAACTCCGGGGCATACTCACACTGGGCCACCACACTCCTGCCCTCTGAAAAGCTGCATCTCCCCCTCCCTGATCAAATAGCAATGCGGCCACTAGCGATATTAGGCACCTAGATTAGAATCAGGTTCTAGTTATAAGTTGAAGTTATCAATTTGGAAATGACTGTGCCTAAGATGTAGGTTTAGACGAATGTTTTTGTTGTTTGTGCTGTGTGATTAGGTGAAAAAAATTGTATGCATTGGTGAATGTTATTTGCTAATTGTGTAGTCCGTTGTTAAGTTAGGATCACAATAGAGTCAATTTGCTGGGTCTGTGCGAGTTATAAGGGAAATGGTTATGAAAGATACGGTCTCCCCGCCCTATTACCCCCCCCACGAGCTTGGCCATGTGATCTCACTCCCTACGAGCTCCCCCAGTCCACTTGTTGGCAGTCTCCTGCTGTTTAAACTTGCAAGCCTGATTTGGCTCTCTGTGTCTCCCCGGGTTTAAATTTCCCTCTTGACAGCGTCTCAATTCCTCTGGCTTCTAGCTTCACCCACGGAAGCGCCACTTCCCTTCCCCCATCCCCAACTACATTCCTAACCAATCTGCCTTTGCGCGTCTCGCGTCTTTATTTTTAATCTACTTCTCCACATTGTTCAGACCCCAGCTCCCACTCCCCCAACCTCAATTGTATTACTGAAGGCACATAAACCGCCAATTGGTTAACTTTTTTTCTCATAACACGCATCATTTTGCATTTATAGCCCTATGTGACACCATTTTTACTAGAGTTGTTGGTTATGGTTAACGAGCATGACCCATAACTGTTAGTTGGGGTTCTGTGATCCTGCGGTGAGCACACCCTTTAATTATAGAGAGATGTTAGCTACCTATGTACATTTATACTTCAGTGTTAATTGAGCCGTTACCACTGTAATATGTAGCCCACTATTGGAAAAACACCCCTATAATAAGATTACTAAAAGAAACCCTCTCCACAAGGTGCACCCTTAACACCCCATGAGCCCCGACACTATGAATTTTCCCTGTGTTTTGCGAGTGCTAATTAAAGCTCTCAGTATCTGAGCACTATCCATGTGTCTATGTAATCAGTTGTGCCCCAATGATCTCCCCCTAAGGCCTTCCGCTGGCAGGAGTCCCATTCCGAGGAGGGGGTGCCGTGAAGCGGACTTGGCTATTCCACAATGGCGCAGCAGGATATGACACACATGGCGTTCCATTGCACGTCTCGTGCTCGTGGAGCACGTTCAACACATACTATAGCCTCAGCGTGGTCTTTCTTAGCCTTAACACCAAATCACCACTGTACTCTGCCGAATAGTTGGTCCTGGGTCGGGGAAAAAGTAGAGAAGCGTGACATCAGCGGCTCTGGAGCTCTAGTCATAAAAATTGCCATATACACGTAGTCAACTGAGTCACGCAAGAATATATAGCATACTTTGTGGGTACAGATGTTAAAATTCTTTGATATAAATCAAAATGCATGATACGCAATTGAAACTGAAGTGATTAACCTGGGATGAACACCATCTGTATGATACAGTACATTGTGTGGCAATCTCGCGGACGAGAGAGTCACTGTCAAAACCTAT